>NC_030434.2:14396437-14611437 GCF_001660625.3 Ictalurus punctatus | reverse complement strand
GTTAGGGCATAAGAAATGGCACCCTATAATAGGAGAAAGAGTTAGTGTGTCACTCTGGTTACAATAAGAAATGGTACTTAGCAAAATGTTTAGTCTGCTGTGTAATTCGTAAGGGATAGAACACGACAGGTTGTGCTGTTCTAGAAAAATAATCAACAATGGGGTGGTGCGATGTAGCCCAAAAACGCAGCTTGACATGTAGCACAGAAACCGCAATGCGCAAACTCCTCTGTCCTGAAGACTTTCACATGGCAGAAAACTTACTGACCATTACAAACCGCTGTCACTGGAGACATCTTCCATAACTGTTAATAAACGTCTGCTTACAGAAAGCTCTATGGTTGGCGACACGCTGCAGTGGCTGAGCTGCATTACTGGAGGATTTACTACAACCTGCTATTAGCAGACGGTTTGTCGTTCAGCACTCTGTGGTTTGCCTTTTAATGGAGTTTTGTGGTTGTCACTTAATGTAAATCAGCTGTGCCGTGAATGTGCTTGGTAACTTATGGGTGATTGGCATTTATCAACATAAGCACGTGAGTTTGAAGAAAATCGGAGTTACCAAAACATTTGTTAAGCTGGCGGGAATATTGAGTTCGGTTTTGTGAAGCCCAATGATTGTACCATATGTCTTGACAGTACATTGCAAGATTAAAAGAACAAAATGGCAGCCCCAGAAAATAGCGCACTGTAGATTGAATAGGGTTTAGTCTTGGACACAGTAACAGACATTTGTAAAGAGTCTCATTAGAGTCTTTGCGCTTCTCTTCCTTGCCTTAGTAATCAAAGCAGTCAAGTGTCAGCAGTTGATGATTGTGTTGACAAGTTTCTTTTGACCTTTTGTTTGACACCACAGTTAACGGCATGTTAACAATTAATGGCACTGCCTGGCTATTAAATTGATATAAGCTGCGTCTCCAAGGCTATTGCTATTCTTGGGTGTCACCCACAGGATTGAATCTCTGGAGGCTGCTCATGTGCCAAAGCTGAGCCAGTCATTGTCCAAATATTGAACAGCTAAGTAATTTGTTGTAAGTTGGCGGTTTTAAATTATTGCTTGAGTGCAGTTTCTTGAGGCAGGAGACATAACGAGGATATGGGTTCAGACAAAGTCATGACGTGGCTGATGGATGCAACAGAGGAAAATTAACCCAAAGAGAATACAGAAGTGATAAGTGACTCCCTGGGTGTTGGTAGAACCTTTTATCACTAGCAAAAACATGGAGAGAGAGAAAACACAGCTAAGATACACAAAGTGAGAGCAGATAGAGGAAACACACACACACACACACACACATACACACAGAGAAGAGGCATAATGACATTAAACTAATATCCCATATATACATTAGACCATTTAAACATAAATGTATAGAAAAAATGTCTCACACAATCTCCAAGTATAATCATAAGGCAAACTGTACAGATGAATAGAAAAATATATATTTTTTTTTAAACAATAGATATCACAGTTATTCCTTGCTGGTTTATTGCTAATTTTCTTACATTTTATATATATATATATATATATATATATATATATATATATATATATATATATATATATATATATATATATATATTTGTCTTGGATCTTTCTCAAAATTTGAAATGTTGTCTAAGTAATACATTTGCATACTTAATAAAACTAAAAATCTAGTTAGTGGAATTTTGAAGGTTTACAAAAGAAATTTGACATGTATTTCATTATGACGTATAATATGTATTAAGACAATTATGACATGTATAAGTGGCATACTTCACAACAGGTAACAAGCTTTTCAGATATGATTGTGCCAAGTGGGTGGAGCTTAAAGCCTTAACCAATATTGTTAAATTTCAGATAATGTGAATGGAGGGGGACAGTGAAATAAACATTGCTCTTTTGAGTTTGTATATTTTTATTACTTCACTAATTCTTCAGTAAGAGAAGACGTATTGTGGATGGAATTGATTCAAAAACCTGAAAACAATATTGATGTAATCAGAATGGTCATTTCTACATGTAGTGTGTGGTCTTAATATTGTTATTCTATTCTAAGTCCAGGAAAGGATAGTGATAAAACTTTGTGAAGCTGCTATTTCCCGATGTTTTAGGCAAATTATAGAGAATTAATTATACAGCAGTGAAAGATTTTTATCAGTAGATCTTAAGCTTATTTTTTTTTGTGCAAAATTTCTGATTACATAATTTTTTATCAGCGTAATTGCTTGGCTTGTAATATTCCTTCAGGCCAGTTTCAAACTAAAAGCAGGTATTAACCTCTTGAAAGGGGCTGAAATCAGAGATATTACTTGCCTAGGGAGAATATGTTCTGTGCAATTTTGAAGATGCTCTTTGTCTGTGCTCCTCATTTCCTCCTCCCTGGAGCTTGTGGACGAGCTGATTGGATAAGCTTGGCTGCATTGACCCACTGGCAAAAAAACTCTATGAGACAGAAAGGAAGGCCAGATAGCCTTTACCTGTCAGTCAGGATCAATTCCAGCACTCTGTGTACATGGGGGGAGAGTGTAATCCTTCCCTATGCACATCTCTGCTTTGGAATGGCCGGGGTTAGGGTTGTGGGTGGGGAGGGGTTTTTGGGCAGATTGGGGGAGATTTCCAAATGGACCTACATACAGTTTTCATGCTGATATCTGATGCTGCACCTGTGGCTCTAGGGCTAACGCCATAAACCTTCACAATGTGAAGCACAAGCAAATATCTGGCACCCTGGAAAAGTGCAATAAACCACTAATGATCCAAGTGCCAAGCTCCAAATGGCAAGCTCTAAATGTCAAGCTCCAATTATAGCAGGTTTTGCTGCAATATCCTCATCAGCGTCACCATTCATTAAGATTTTGGGCTCTGCTTGACCTCATTAGCGATTTCTCTCATTCCCCAGACCATTCATGTTGCCATCGTGTGCGCGGGGTACAACGCAAGCCGAGATGTGGTGACGCTGGTCAAGTCTGTGCTCTTTCACCGGTAAGTGAATCATCCATCATGCACTGACAACACAAATGTATAAATGAGTATAAAATCATTAAAGATCAACAGGTCACGGTACAGGCTGTGATATTTGCTCTATTTCTTCTCTTACAGATACAGTGTTCACATGAATAGTCATTTTGGTTGCCACATATTGCATTATAACTATTTACACAGTATACATTTGATACGATGAAATGAAGAATCATTTGTGTGGAAAGAATCCCTTAATGAGTTTGTCTGCAATTTACAGCTATTACTCTCACAGCAATTAAACAATTATGAACTGAAGCAGCGAAAATGTTAATGGTGTCTCTGAAGCATCTGCAATATTTAGATAATTTTGTGAAGTGCACATTTTTTATTGCTTCCTTGTTCTTGTGAGGTGATTTGCTGATTTCACAGGTCACACGTATCTTATATGCACATTTTAAAGCCATTTTCTGCCATTGGGAATTTACTTATCAGGCAGAAATTAAGTGCATATGCACATTTTATATATGGCATGTGGATAAACTGTTTAAAATGTTGACTTGTAGGTCAATAAATGTATGAGTTTGAACTCTTGTGTTACAGCAGCAGTATGGTGAGGCTATGTGATTTATGATGTATAGCAAGTATTGTTCACTTTATTTGAGCAACTGAATTCTTCAGGGCGAGAGGCTTTATTCTTCAGAATACAGAATCTAAAGATTGCTTGAATACTTGAATCTGAGGGTGAAGATGTGAAATAGGCAGTGCTTGAAAGTGTTTCAGCGAATACTGCCTAGTAACACTGAAACTCTGCCAACATTGACTTTGGCAGCACCATAGATGTCTGTAAATTTGGATAGTACTGTATCATTCAGTGTACCTCACATGCGCATCAAGCAATGAACTGAAAAAGCTGAGGAAATGTTGGAAAATGCTTCCTTAGAAGACAAGGATGCTAGGTTTTAAACCTTGGTTTGAAACAAAATAGAATGGATGGCTAGAGCAGTCATCTCCATTTTCATGCCCACCTAAATCCAGCCTCTTCTTCATGTACAATGCCACCATCAGTATCTGTTTAGTGCTCCAAATATACATATCTGTCGTCAGATTTAAATCCCAAATGGATTTAATACGAGCCCCATCACTATGCCCTTGCAAACCATAGAAAACACTGAAAAAGAAAACCCAGAGGTGGAAATGACAGCGTTGTGTCAGCTTGGTGTGTGAATTCTGGCTCTGAAAGTTCCTCAATCTCAGCTACTGTACATCACTCAAGTTCCAGATCAGTCTCACCTAGAGATGTGCATGTGATTGTTTTTTTTAAATGAAGAATTTAGTTGGTTGTATTTCCCAAAATATAAACAACCTAGTAGCTTAATTTAAACCAGCGTGACCCTGACCAGGCAACTACTAAGGATGAATGAATGAACACTGTCTATCCAGGTTCATGAATGTGATCTTTCTTTGGCCCCCTGAGCTTCATATGTGCCTGCTGGCTTGTGCCCATGTAAAAGTAAACACCTCTTGCTTGTGTGATGGTTTTTTGTTGTTTTTTTTACGTCTCCCACTCCCAATCCCAGTCCTGTTTCACACTCTAATCCCAACCAGAGGCCCTGCAAACCTTCCTGGCAAGCTTTCTGGAAATAAAAGAAAAAGAAACAGTGCATCTATATGTATTTGTATCTGTTTAAGTTCTTTTAATTCTTCTACATCTCAGACTTTACATATAGTGCTTTTTCTAGTCTAGCTAGCTAATGTTAGAGAATATGCCTC
This sequence comes from Ictalurus punctatus, assembly GCF_001660625.3. Lineage (NCBI taxonomy): Eukaryota > Metazoa > Chordata > Actinopteri > Siluriformes > Ictaluridae > Ictalurus > Ictalurus punctatus. The sequence goes on along the minus strand of NC_030434.2, from coordinate 14,606,720 downwards.
AAAGTTAGATATCCAAGAAGTTAACATTGTGTTATTAAACTAGTTCATTATCTAAGCCAAGAGAAGATGGATGCCATCAGTTACCTAGTTAGTAGACAATATAGTATTCAATAATTCTCTCATTATATTGTAGCAGGGCGCAGAAACCCCATATACACATGATGGATTCTTTCTGTTTCCTTGCTTATTGCTCTAGAGGAAACTCGGTGTTTGTGACCAAGCTTAGTGGCCCTAGTCTGTGCCCACCTGTGTCCAGGATCGGCCTGATTTTGTCAGATCCCGGTCCTAAAAAAATGTCCGTTCCTGCCTGATCTGCCAGATTCAATTGAAACTAAATAATGGGCTGATTATCGTCATTAGTGCGACATCTGAACAGTGTAAAGCTTCATGCCAAGTTTCAGAAAATTCTTGGTTAATCGCTGTGGCAGTAGCAGTGTGAGTCTGTATGTATTTTCCCAGCCAGAATCTGGCCTGTACTGTGAAGTGAATGAATAATTTCCTTTTCTGTGTGAAAAAAATGGAACAAACCAGTGTTAAAGCTACCTTCCTAATATGCTGGGAATTTGCAGGGAAATTTGCTTGCTCTAGCCTTTGTGTCACATTGTGCCTGCCACACAAAAAAACAACATGGATGCAAACTAAGTTTTCAAAAGGACAAGCCATTGTAATAAATGACACATTATGGCATGTTGACACTAGCTCAAGAGAACTGCTGCATCTGTTTGTTGACCTGACAGCTGCCACCAAGCCTAGTTTATTCTGTCCAGGACTCTTACTCATAGTGACAGTTGAGGGCCACTGGAACATCACACTGAGTAAAATAACAAACATATGGAAGTACGTACAAATGGGACTTCTAATAAAGTGTGTTTTTTATAGATCACATGCTAGTTAGGCTTAATTTGTGCATTGCTTTTAGAGGCACAAAAGCAATCAAAGCTGCTGTTCAAAACATCTGCCTAATGGGAGTAACCCCAGAGTGTCAGGGCCACAGGTCAAACCAGGACACCTTTTCAGGCGAGGAGAGTAAACGGAAGCCCCTATATGGAGAATAAAAGTTGTGTCCTTGGTAGAGATGTACCGATGTATCCGCTGATAATCGGTACCGGCCGATAAAGGCAATTTTTCACGCTATGGGCCATCAGCTGATAGTTTAAAATCATCTGATGATCAGGGCCGATAATATCCTGTCAGTCAAAAGAGGGTGGGAAAACACATCGATTTTGTGCTGTGTGTAAAGATGATGTCTCTTGTGTTAAATGACGACAAAACTACAGTTTGTGAGCTCTGTAATCTCTGCACTGATCAAATTTTACACCGGACGCTGCAGCAGTGAAGCGGGAGTTTCGGCGTTGAGTCTAATTTTTTTTTTTTGTTGCCCTGCTTGCACTGAATTAAAGCGCCAGTACACCGTTTAAAGATTTAAATGAAGATGAGTTTATATAAGTATATATTGCACAGAAAAATATATTTGTAGAGTAGTATATTTCATATCCAGTTAATGTTAATATATAAAAACTTTATATTATATGTTACCAGTTTGAAGTCAATGATGAAGTAGAAATGCTTGTGTTTGTGGTGAGTGAATGTGAGACTAACATGAGGTTTTTTAGAATTCAGTCAATGTTAATATGAATTAATAACATTCAGTAAGTTAAGAAATCTTACTTTAATCTTCAGAATTTAGTGAATGTGTTAATTAGAGTAATGTGTTTTCGGTTTATGAGACCAGTTACTGTGAAACAACTTGTTGAAATGGAGAAAATAAAGTTTTTATTTGCATTTCCTTCAGAATTGTGGAATTAATTATTATTAATTTAAAAGAAGGCATAAAAGGCAGAACTATCGGTATCGGCCGATATCACTCTGAATAATCGGCCGATATCACTCTGAATAATCGGTCGATATCACTCTGAATAATCGGTCGATATCACTCTGAATAATCGGCCGATATCACTCTGAATAATCAGTTATCGGTATTGGCTGAGAAATTTGGTATCGGTACATCTCTAGTCCTTAGCATGCTAAAGATGTATCCTCTTTTTATGTACAATACCAAGATATTTCACTTTTTTACTTTGAAAACGTTGCTTTATGTTAAGGTTAATAATATCATAAAGATATTTTTAGGTTGACCTTTAATTGTAAAATGTCATGACATTAAAACATATAACTCATGGTTCTGTGCGACCACACAAGCAAGTCTGTTAGCAGTCCTAGAAAGCTGAACCTTGAAAGTTTATTGAGCGCATTGCAAAGTAGCTAGCTCATGCTAGCTATGTCAGTAATATTTACCACTAATGTTGTTTGATATTAACCACAATATTAGCTTTCTGCTGCGATTAAGACCTTTTGGTGTGCCAGAATGTGTGTATCTTTATAAACCAGTGAGTACAGTAGACCTGTAGCCATTTTATACACTTTATTACACTAAACACTTTGCAAAATTAAAGAAATAAAACTATATACATCCCCTAGTAAGTAAGTATCTCCCAGTGATGAAGTTTGTGGTTAACTCAGTTGTGGTTGAAAGCAGTAATGGTGTTTGTATGTGTGGCAGACGAAATCCTCTTCACTTCCACTTCATCACAGACTCCATCGCCAAGCAGATCCTAGCCTCCCTCTTCCACACTTGGATGGTGCCAGCTGTGCGAGTTGACTTTTATGATGCAGACGAATTGAAGGTGAGTCTGTCCTTTGATAATAAGACTTTTAAAGTGTATCTTTCATGAATCATCTTCACAGGTATGAATTTGATAAAAAAAAAAAATTTTAATTTGGTTTTTTTGTACCAGACTCTGCATTGAATAAATATCATCTTGTGTGTGTGTGTGTGTGTGTGTGTGTGTGTGTGTGTGTTAGTCTGAGGTGTCATGGATCCCCAACAAGCATTACTCAGGGATCTACGGCCTGATGAAGCTGGTTCTGACTAAGACGCTGCCATCAGACCTGCAGAAAGTCATCGTTCTAGATACCGACATCACCTTCGCCACAGACATCGCTGAGCTGTGGGCTGTCTTTCACAAATTCAAAGGTATTCAGCGCAATTATCACAGTTTCCACCATTGTAGCACTGGCTGTTAAAATTAAACTGCGTTTTCCAAATCACTGCTTGAGTTCAAGATAAATTACATTGACCTTGTCAACTAAAGGTTATATGGATAACCTGTATGGCGTTCAGTTTAGCCCTTCCTTCTACTGTTATATTATTGTTTTTTTTTTCATTTTATCCAGCTTACATACTATAGCTTTCCATTAGTATTTGGACAGTGACAATTTTGGACACCACCACAATAGATTTGAAATGAAGCAATCCATATGTGATTGAAGTGTAGACTTTCAGCTTTAATTCAAGGGGTTTCAATTTTGCATTAACCGTACAGGGAATTACAGCCATTTTCTTTTACATAGTCCCTCCATTTTCACAGGTTCAGAAGTAATTGGACAATTCACTAATAATTAGTTTCATGGCCAGGTGTAGCCTGTTTCCTTGTAATTTCATGACAAATTAAGGAGAAGGAGGTCTGGAGTTGATTCCAAGTGTTGAATTTGCATTTGGTAGCTGTTAATGGAAACTCTCAATAAGTGCTGCAAAGAGGTGTCCGTGCAAAACAAAACAGACCTATCAGAGAGACAACAGAAACTTTAGGAGTTGCCAAATCAACAATTAGGTACATTCTTAAAAAGAAGGAATGCACTGGCAAGCTCAGTAACACCAAAAGGCCTGGAAGACCATGGAAGACCTCTAAAGTGGATGGATGCATAATTTGTTCTTTGTTGAAGAAAAACCCCTTCGTAACATCTAGCCAAGTCAAGAACACTCTGAAGGAGGTAGGCATATCATTGTCAAAGTGTACAGTTAAAAGACACCTTTATGAATGTAAATACAGAAGGTTTTACCTCAAGATGCAAACCAATGGAACTGGGCCGCTGGTGATTATTGATGATGTGACTGCTGATAGAAGTAGCAGGAAGAATTCTGAAGTGTATAGAGCTATACGTTCTGCTCAGATTCAGTGAAATGGTGCAGAACTGATAGGATGGCACTCCACAGTACAGATGTATAATGACCCAGAACATACTATGAAAGCAACCCAGGAGCTTCTTAAGGCAAATGGAATGTTCTTAAATGGCAGAGCCAGTCACCTGACCTCAACCCAATTACACATGCTTTCCACTTACTGAAGGCAAATCTGAAGGAAGAAAGACCCACAAACAAGCAGCAACTGAAGGTCCATGGGTCCAAGGCCTCATGCAGTCATTGACTGCAAAAGACTTGCATCCAAATATTAAAAATCATCCTTATATTTATCATTGTTTGCTTGTCCAGTTATTACTACTACTTTTTTTGCCTAGTCTATTATATTTCCATGCAGTCAAAACATGGGACTGGGCAGTACATTGGAGTTTCCATGTACCCCGTGGGCTCTGTAACAAATGTACCATTTGTCCACCGTGATAATTCATAGTAACAGAAACAATAAATGTATTCTTGGGTACAGCTGTTTCTGGTAATCCTTGTGTTAAAAAATTCAATTTATTCATTAATGCATAAACACCTGCAGCATTATAATCAAATAAATCTAGTTATACAGGTGTACTTAAAAGCACTATCAAGGGGATCTTCTGATATCTTTGACAAAAGTAATAGCACACCCTCAGGTAAGAAAAATATAGTATGATGTGTTGCTTTCAAACACATTTTGTTTTTTAAAATTTGTTGAAATGAAATTTCCATGTCCTAATGGATTTCATATGATAATCGTTATTATAAGCCCCTTACTTTTCAGAAAAGTCTTTCCTGAGTACAAGAAATGCCTCTAAAATTCCTCTGTGTGTTGAGAAAGAATCAATATATACACTACTTTGTAGCGTAATGTTTAAAAATTTTACATTTTGTTTGTACCAAGTTTAAAAAAAAAAAAAAAAAAAAAAGCAGAAGTCCCTATTAATAGTGTAGTTGAATATTTGCCCCTTTAGTATTGCATGTTTTTGAGCTGAAGTCTTTCCTACAGTCCTTATTGTAATTATCATCAGGTTTGTAATGTACAGTATGCCGTATGTTTCAGTACACCGTGTTTAAATGCTGAAACTTTAAATTAATTTTATAGGTAAATTCTGTTTAACTGTGCACTTCCACTACAATAATGTCCAACAATGTCCATCTACAGTAGCAATTGTACAAATATAATAATGTCCACTTCAAGGTTCAACCAAGTTAATGGAGAACCTTAGGACCGAGGCATTTCCTGCTGACATTCCTTTGAAGCCTTCATCATTGTGTGTTTGTTTTTTTTGTTTTTTGTTTTGTTTTTTTATTTAACTTGAGTGATTGTTCAAAGCCTACATATCTCCAATTTGGTGATATTTTATCAATGTCCTCTAGAGCTATTTCAGTGAATTACAATTTTTTGGGTCTGTAAAATGCAATTTGGTGAAGAAACTCTTAACGTACAGTGCGTTGCATAAGTATTCAAATACATTTTTATGCCATGAATATATGCAAAATAGCCAATAATACTGAAGTGGGAGAAAAAATATATATAATTTTCAAAATTCTTTACAAATACTAAATTTAGAATTGTAATTTCATAAGTATTTGTAAGTATTCCCCTGCCTGAATTAGTTCTGGTGCAACCAGTTGGCATCAAGTCACATACAGTAATTAGTTAAATTTCAACAACTGCACAATCCTGTAGTTTCATTCTGTACAACATCAAGAAAATCAGACCCTATCTCACCAAACAGGCTACACAGCTACTAGTCCAAGCTCTTGTTACCTCAAAACTGGACTACTTCAATGCACTACTCTTGGGTCTCCCAGTCAGCTCCATCAAACCCCTTCAGATGATTCAGAATGTAGCAACCCTCCTCGTCTTCAAGCAGCCCAAAAGAACCCATGTCACACCCTTCTTCATCACCCTCCACTGGCATCCTGTAGCTGCCCGTATCAAATTCAAGGCCTTGATGCTCACGTACAAGACCTTGTCTGGAACAGCACTCGCCTATCTCAACTCTCTCCTTGAGGTTTACGTTCCCTCACGCAATCTACGATCGGTTAACGACCGATGCCTGGTAGTGACTACTCAGTGAGGCAAGAGGTCCCTTTCCAGAACCTTCAAATTGACTGTCCCTTAGTGGTGGAAAATCCAGACAGCAGAACCTGTCACTATCTTCAAAAAACAGCTAAAGACCCACCTCTTCCAAGAACAATTAACTAACCTCTAACTCTAATTGAGTCCACCTATGTGCCATTAAAGTATCATGTGACCTCAGTATAAATACACCTGTTCCTGGAAGGCCCGGGGCCTTTGACATAGATTGACAGAGAACGCACCTAAGCATCATGTAGACCAAGGAGCTATTAAAACAATTCTGGAACAAAGTTCTGAAAAAGTATCAGAACTTTGAGAAGAGTTTGTTTAAAAAAAAAAAAAAGAAACCTGAACTTTGAACATCCTGTGAGGCATCATTACATCCATTATTTAAAAAAAAAAATGTATATTTTTTAAAGAATATACCACAACCACGGCTATACCTAGAGAAGGCTGTCCGCCAAATCTCAGTGACTGGGGTAGGGCATTAGTCAGAGAAACAACCAAAATGACAAGGTTAACTCTCTACATGACACTACCACCACCATTCTTCACTGTAGGGATGATGATCATCTCAGGATGATGAGCAGTGTTGGATTTCCTCCTAAAGTAGCACTTTACATGTTTGTCTCATCATACCAGGGAACCTTTTTGATTTTTTGAGCCTTTTGATTTTCTCTCTCACTACTTTTCCATAAAGCCAAGCTTTGTGGAGTGACTGGGTTATGTTTATACCCTGAGGAAAAACTGGCCTCAGATTACTGTGATGGGGAGGAAATTCATGCACATTTTTCTGCATAGTAGGCTACATGTTGCCATAATAGATGGTAGAATGAAAAGATTCTTCTTTATGGTACCCATCCATTCCTGTCCATGATCAGGATATTCCTTATCCTGATACTCACCTTCCCAGTACACTACACTACACTACATACATTATTATAACAAGCAGGAGTGCATTCACACCCTCATTTTCACTAGAATTAAATCTTCTTTTTAATCATTTGATGGGCCATTAGAAATAATTGGCACATGTATTTACAAACCCATGGCACAAAATACAGAAATGAAGATTCATGATCAGGAAATGAATGGTGGTTGTGGGAAATGCATTGTGAATTCCAAATCTTGTAGTAAAGAATAAATAAATATTACGGTCACTTTTCTGGAAGGATTTACACATTATTTTTTGGAACTGACCTTGAGTGGATGCAGAATATTATATTATAAGTTTTTCTCACTAGTGTCCGTAGACGAGCACAGAGATGTGACGGAATGTGAATCAGATAAGTCACACCACCATACATGACATTTTAGGGAATAATGGATAAATTCTTGTGTTTAACCTGAGACATGATAAGAATAAGAGAATACCGTTTAATGCAATGGCAAACCCATGCTGTTTAGATGGATGATAATGTTGCATAATGCTGCTACAGGTTGCTACAGAGGAAGGTTTCCATTCTGAGTAATCAACTGGGGAATCAGGATCTTTCTGTGCTGCACATCGTGAACTTGTATGAGTCAGTGGCAATACTGAGCTGCCTTTAGAATGTGCGCACACAGTGCTAGAACATCTTGGCTTAGATTGTGTTCTTCTGATAAACTGATGTGGTCCCTATAGCAAATAGTGATGGAACAGTATGAAATAGTCTTGTGTGAAAGTTGTGGAGCATGTTTTATGGATTTACAGTACACCACAGAATGCGGGGCATGCTGGGATAAATATGAGGGGGTAAGCCCTCCTTCTCTTTCAAGAAAAATAATAAATACCATAAACATAGTCTCTAAATGGATTGAAACAGCAGCATCATCAGTAAAAAAAAAAAAACAAAACAAAAAAAAAAATTTGTATGAAGTCGAGCATGGGACTGATTTCATTCTAGCCCAGACTGTAGAGTCACGCAGCTTAGATTTAGGATCCATTTGGGCTAATTGATTTAAGCCTATTTCACGGTCACACCCATAACAGTGATTAAGAAGATGCGCTGAAATACACTAGCACGTGTAATAAATACGAACGAGGTGGATTACTTTCTCGATAATTAATTTTTTTCAATTGATTTTCAAAATCCATTTAGATAAGATATTAATAACTAGACTAAACATCCACCTTTCATTCAAAGTACACAGAAGGACAAGTGACAGAAACACAAGTTTTAGATTGACCTATTGAGTTAGCTAATGGCAAGAGCTGCTTTTCTGTTTACATGCTTGCTATTTGGAGGAGACACGGCATTCCGGACTTGAAACACTTACTGATGTAGTGACACTAACACAGTTACTGATGTAGAACTATTTTTCTGACTTCTGATTTAATATCCAAACCTGTCACTGATGAATTGATGCAACGTTGCATTTTTAAACGAAATGGCATGACAACATGCTGTATAAATGATGACACATTTTGTTTACATATTTTTTTTAAAGCCAGTCTTTGCAGATATTTTGTAATGAAGTGGAAAATTGATCACATTATGACTGCATACAGGGGAAGTGTAGTTCTATCTGAATTATAATCAGTGTTTGTTGAGTCACTTGGCTTTTACCATGAGCCCAGGCTGCGTATCAGCAGTGGCAGCAGTTAAATGATGTGTGGTAGTGCTGTGAGGGTGGCAGTGTGTCGAGTGTGAGCTCAGTGGGAGAGAAACTGGATTGCCACACACACACACACACTCACACTCGCACACTCATACAGTGCCTTCATATCTTTCAGTTCCTCTCATGACTCTCAAGCTCCCAGTAAAGACAGCTCACCGCCTTTGTCTCTGGGAAAATGGCAGGGTTCCGAATGAACTCTCCTCATGAATAGGATTTATCATGCAGCGTCACGTTCATGCACTCTTTCTCTCTCCCTTTCTCCTTCCCTATTCTGTGCTGCTTACTTCCTCAGTTTTTATTTCGTATATTCGCTCTGTCTCTTCCGTTCACTCCCATCATCATTCCCACTTTCCTTTTGCTTAATTTCACTTCACTGTCTCTCTTTTTGGGCTTCAGTCGACATTCTGAAAGCATTTTTAGTTTGAGGCAGTTCTGTAACATCCTGCAAGCTTAAAGTGTGCAACTTTTAGTAGAAGTAGACGCTAATTTAGCTCCTACTCTCTCACCTTCCTTGTCGTTCAGTTTCTGGGGTAAAACGAAAAGATAAAGCAGGGTCTGTGTCATAGGGGTGTTTTTGCAGGCTGAAAAAATGACACTACCCTCCAGACTCCAAACCCTAATTTTATACCTTTTCATTTTTCTCCAATATAGTTTTATAATTCAACCCTGATTCAACTCAACTGCATGAAGTGAACTAAACATGCAGTGTATTATGGGTTGCAGTTGTCAGGTTTGAGATACAAGCTGCTAAACTGACATAAGAGATATGGAGTGCTAGAGAAATATTTTAATGATATGTGGACCAAACAACAAAAAGGAATGAGGGATACAGTTCACAAAGTTACTGATGTTTTAAATTATTTATGGAGTTTAATTATTTTCTTAGCCCAGCTCATGTTTCTACATATTTTCTTTAGATAGCTGTGATTTGTCAGAGCACTTGCAGTTTCCATTTTTCTGTTTTAATTAAGTGCAGTGTCGGGCTGTGACTGTGGCGGATTTTTTCCGTTTTAATTTCCAAACTACTGCGATGAGCAGTGGTGGTCACTATATAATATGATATAATAATAATAATAATAATATTAAATTTTATAGGCTTATATTAAATAAAACCTAAACATAAAATATTTATAAAAATTAAATGAGGCTTTATTTTAGCACTTCCGTCAGCGAAACAAGTCAAATACAGCCTTGTTGTGTCGTATTGTTGCATTGAGAAACAGCCTGAGGCCGCTGTGGGATACGGTATTGTGATTGACCTGCAAAGAAGAAGTGGATAATAAAGAGCTGGATTGAAACACACGCACGTTTCCCTCTCGTTAGGCACGAATCCAAAATGGTCCCAGATCGCCGATGTAACATTTGGTTTCCCAACAAGATCCATCGCAGCGGCAGAACCTGAAGTGAAATAGCAGAATTCACCTCACTGGGTTTTGCAGCGCTCAAACAAACCCGTGCCAAATTAACAACAGACAACACCATATAAGGCGTTTGATTATGATTACGTAATTTGTTTCTGAATATAACATCTCCCGCTATATGGTACACTATAAATACAAATTAATATAGCAACTGTTATTATTACACTTGTATACAAAACGTTGTACTTTGTCATAGTGCCCACTCAAGCAGAAACATTGTGGCACTCCACCACCATGGTGACAAACTACCACCGCGGTGGTGCTGTTGTCATGGCCACCGTCACGGCCCTAGTGCAGTGAGAAACTGAGTCAAAACAAATGGCAAAGATGCCAGACGTAATTTATGAACAGGGGCTAAAATTTAGATCACCTATAGTGGGAACAGTGTTGCAGCAACACTATTCCCACTATAGGGAAATAAAAAAGATATTACACAGTATTCATGCATTAATAAGCTCAATTATATAATAAATTCAGTCAAATTTCTAACATTAACATTTTATAACAAACGTTGATGTTAACAAGCCCAATAATGTATTTGTATAATAAGCTTAAATATAGCCATTCCCTTTTCCCCTTATTTTTACCACTTCATACAGGGCTGTGAAGGGGGATCACCATCATGACTAAGAAGCAATCTGAGGTTGCTGTTTTGAGAATGAACTGCCAACCCTTTTTGTAACAAAAATGAAATTTGTGATGTAGGCTGTTTTTTTTTTCTTCTTTTTTTTTTTTTTCCTTTAAGCATATTCAATTATCAAGCATAATTTACCTACATTTGATTGATATTGCTAACTTTAATACACTAGAGGTGAGGCGATATGCTTCACCTCTAGTGAGTGGCCCAGCCCTTCATATATTTTTCTATATGTGGCCCTCAGTTAAAAGTTATGACACCCCTGGGCTAAATGATCAGGGGCTGTGTTCTCAAGGATTTTTTTTTGGGAATCCATCAATGAATGCACCACTACCATTAATTTCAAACAGAACAATGTGTTAGTGCAGACAGCGCACCAGTGCCTGCTAATGTGTAAAATTTTCACTGTTTTAAATCAAAAAAGTTCAGCAGAGTTGAACTTTTAATGGAATGTACTATAGCATGGCCATGCATCAGCCAAAAGGAGATCTGACAGTCATGCTGACGTTGAGGAGAAACTAATTGTGGTTGTTGGCTCACATCATGAGCTGTATGATCCAGTGCTAATAATATACACTATATGACCAAAAGTACTGTATGTGGACACCTGACCATCACACCCATATGTGGTGCACACAATAGTATAGGATGTTTTTGTACACTGTAGCTTTGTAGTTCTACTCATGTTGGATGCACATGAATCGAAGGGAGCTTTGGCTGAATGTGCATTATGATCATGTCACATGATGCGTCTAGGCCCAAATCTGTGGAAAATTGCGGTAATTTTGAAAAAATACAAGCTCCTCAGAGTTTTGCTGTTTGCTTGATTTTGTGTTCATTTCTACGATCGCAAATATCCTGGAGGGACTTTATAATTAATGTTGGGAAACATCTATGAAACAAGTTAGTTCCTGTTATATAATATCTGTAGACGTTAATGACATAAAATGCAGCGTAATATTCAAAATCCTTAGACTTGTCTGTGATCTACACATAGTCTTTAAAGTTACAGCTTTAATTCTGACTGTTACAAAGCCCTGACACTGGAGGTTCCTTCCAAAAAAATGTTAAAAATATGTCTCCTCACAGAACATTTGACCATATCGATGATAATAGGTTTTTCTTTGTTGCATAACAACATATTTTCATGCATTATTAGTCTTCGATTATATGGAGCCATTAAAGTCCACATGAATGATCTGTTACTATAGAAAGGATAACACATTTGAACAAATTTATATATTAATATAAACTTGTTAGAGCTGCTGTTATAGAAAATCTATCAATGCCTACTAACCAATCAGTTTCAAGAATTCACCAGTGCTGTGGTCCAATTCGTTTGATGGCAATTGCAAAAAGTCAAGTCAAATGGGTTTTTATTGTCGTTTCTATATAGCTCGTATTCACTGGAACAAAATGTTTTCGCCAGGACCATGGTGCAACACAGAACAGTATGCAAGACTACGTAAAGTGCAAATACACAACAGTGTGAGATGAATGTAGGATAATAAATACACAGAACAATAAGTACGCTGGACAGTAAATACACAGAACATGGGCTGTAAACTGTAAAATATGTGGCAGTGTAGCAGCAATAAGAAAAGCATTCCATAAAGTGTCTGATGCAGCTTTGTGAAGTGCGATGTGCCGTGGTATTGAGTCATGCTGGGTTAGGTGTTCGACTAGCCCAGGTGAGCATTGGGAGGCAGCAGAGTGTTGAGTAATCTGACTGTGTCAGAGAAGAAACTGCTGCAGAGGCTGCTGGTGGTGGCACGGATGTTCCGGTACCTTCTGCCAGAGGCAGGAGGGTGAAGAGTCCATGGGATAGGAGAGAGGGGTCGTCCGCGATACTGGTGGCTTTGCGGATTTAGCGGTCATTACAAGTGAACTCAAAGGTGGGAAGAGATGACCCCGATGATTCTGTTCTCACAATCCACTGCGGTTGAGACTGCGATTCCTGTACCACATGGTACAGCTGGTTAGAACGCTTTCTATTTTTCCTTGAAAAACGTAGCCTAGTAGGTGAGAAAGTGTCCATTATATACAGTCAAAGTATGTAAAAGAGAGGCAGAGCAAGTGAGAGTGCATATTTGGATATATTGAGGAGCATGCACTCATGCTGGTTGATCAGAAACCTTTTTAAATCTACATTTTTACATTACAGTTTCATTTATTAAACTGCAGTATTGGCCTCCAGCAGTGAACTTCATTTGTGAGTACAAGTGAAACTTCTCAGACCTTTTGAGTTCAAACTACATGTGTCGCATTAGATTACATATCTAGCAGAAAAGTGAAATGTGAAGCAACTTTGCACAGAGCTGGGATTCTCCACAGGCATGTAGTGCATGTTCAGTGTTGTTTTTGGCACTTCAGGGGACACATGCGTCTCTGCCAAGCAGATCAATAATATAAGAGCGTGTTTATGTCGGCAGGAGAGCAATTCCTGCAACACAACAGATCAGTCACAAGGCTAAGATGAAAAGCAGGGTAAACAGTGGAAAGCGTCAGGGATTAATAACCCAGAATCGAAACTTTCCTCTAATCCTGTATATACTTTATCTCTTTTGGGGAGGTCTGTCAGCATGTAATTGCCTCTGCTTAGGTTTGACTAGAGAAGATATGGAGACACCGTGCACTCCCTGTTCACTTGTTGTTGATGTTTATTTGCAGTAGGCGAGCATAGTTGTTCGTGTTAATTTACTATTTCACACATTTTTGCTTCAACAGATTTCTGTAGCTGTTTGTTAACACTTGGTTTATACATGCAGAAGTAGCATCAAGTGGGTGGCATCGTTTACATACTTGCCTGCATACTTGATGTACATCTGAGGGATTTAAGAAACATCTATTAGATAAAACTTTAAAGTCAAATCATCCCTGGGTGGTCACCCTATCACTGGAGGTTCACATGTTCAAATCCTTGTATGCTACAGCAATACATGAGAGCAAAATTGGTGGGAGGGATGGCATGCTTTCTCTCTCCTGTCAGTCACAGCGACACTAGCCAATCACGGGTGTCTATGAGCTCATGTATATGAAAGGGGGTAGATAGCACTTTCCTCCAAGTGTGTTACACTGCCTTGTGATGCAGCATGAGCAGAAGTCTGTGACAGGGAACTCAATAACTGTCTAGAACAATACATAAGTATATAATTTGATACACAGTGCTAGTTTGTTTAGTCAGATGGTGTTGCACTATGCGGATGCACTGTGTTAATTGCTGAGGCCATTGCAGAAGAAATCAAGATTAGTCAGACCAGGCGATGTTTGTCCAGTCATCCACAAACATGTAGCCTCGGATTCCTGTTCTTGGCTGACGAGAGGGAAACCTGATGTGGTCTTCTGTTGTTGAAGCCCATTTGTCTCAAGGTTCAGGTTTTTGTGTGTTCTGCTTTTCTGCTCACCACGGACATAAAGAATGGTTATTCTGGTATCTCCCCACGGGACTGTTGCTCACTGAACATTTTTTTGTTTTTCACACGTACACTCACACAGGATACAGATCGTCCTGGGTTCGGAATAGTTAATGTTCCATGCCGTCCTGTTTGGTGAAAAAGAATTAAATGTGGTTTGTAAAGGAAGGAAAATAAGACAAGCTGTCTGAAATCAAATCTACATCTAATTCTTAATTTTAGATTTTCTCACTATTACTGGAAAATCATAATGGATACACAGTGCTGTGGAAAAAGTATTTGCCCTTCTTCTTCTTCTTGATTTCTTCTGTTTTTGTGTACAGTATATCTCATACTAAATAGCTTTAGATCGTCAAATGAAACACAACATAAAACAAGGTTAACTGGAGTAAACACACAATACAGTTTGTATCTATATAGGGTTTTTTTTTTTTTTTTTTTTTTTTTATTGAAGCAAAAAAATTATCTAACACCGATCATGAATGTGGAAAAACTAATTTCTCCCTTAAACTTAAAATCTGGTTGCGCCACCTGTAACACCAATAACTGCCATCAGATGCTTCCGATAACTGGAGATCAGTCTTTCACTTACTTCTAGGACTTACTCCTATGCTTTGGATCATTGTCTTGCTGCATAATCCAGTTGCACTTGAGTTTCAACTTACAGACTGAAGACCGGACATTCTCCTTTAGGATTTTCTGGTAGAGATCAGAATTCATGTTTCCCTCAATTATTCCAAGTTTCCCAGGCCCTGAAGCAGCAAAGCATCCCCACACCATCACACTTCCACCACCATGCTTGACCGTAGGTATGATGTTCTTTTAGTGGAATTCTGTGTTTGGTTTACGCCAGATGTAACGGGACTCCTGTCTTCCAAACAGTTCCACTTTCGACTAATCAATCCACAGAACATTCTTCCAAAAGGTTTGAGGATCATCAGGGTGTGTTTTGGCAAAATTCAGACGGACCTTAATGTTCTTCTGGGTTAGCAGTGGTTTTCACCTCACCACACTTCCATGGATGCCATTTTTTGTCCAGTGTCTTTCTGATACTGGAGTCATGAAGAGTGACCTTTACTGATGCAAGAAAGGCCTGTAGTTACTTTGATGTTGTCCTCGGCTCTTTTGTGACCTGCTGGATGAATCATTGCTGTGCTCTTGGAGGAATTGTGGAAGGTCGGCCACTTCTGTGACGGTTCACTATTGTGATGAGTTTATCCATTTGGAGATAATGGCTCTCACTGTGGTTCTTTGGAGTCCCAGAGCCTTTGAAATAGCATTATAACCCTTCCCAGACTGATGTATTTCAATAACCTTCTTCCTCATCATTTCTGGAGTTTCTTTCTTTGGCATAGTATGTTACCGTTTAAGACTTTTTAACCAAAAGGTCTGTTGAAAAAGTTCTGTTTAAGTTTTGATTTGATTTGCAGTAATTAGACCTGGTTATGTCTACTCCAGTTGAATCCCATTATGAATGCAGTTTCATTTATTTGGGGAATTAGTAACTATGGGGGTAAATACATTTTCACACAGGCCAGGTTGGTACTATATAACTTTCCTGCTTCAGTAAATAACATTATCAATTAAAAACTATGTTTTTTTGTTTACCCAGGTTGCCTTTGTTTTATCTTACATTTTGTTTTAATTTCTGAAGCAATTTAATATCAGATGCACAAAAACAGAATAAATCAGGATGGGGCAAATACTTTTTCACAGCAGTGTAATTGAGTGTGTTTTCGTGTGGTGCCCTGGCTGCTGATTATTTATCTGCCCCAGCATTAGAGATTCTGCAGAAAACTTGATTCGGATCTTTTACTACGTTTAATTACATGCCTGTGTGATAAGTTTCCATTTAGTCTGACTTAACTGCGTTCGTGTGCGAATAAATCTGCTGCCTATCCCACTGATAATGAGAGCATCGCTGATAAGGATTAATAGAGTTCATCAGAAGTTTGCTGCTAAAACTGGCCATGACAGCAAGTGCTCTCACATCTTAATTCAGCTGATTGTGTGTATACATTGTATTAAGCCTCTGATTGTGTGGTTAAAATGCTATAAATGTCTTTAAGATGGCTGTAAATGTAAATCTCCCATTTATATTCTGTGTTAAACGAAGGGCCCATGTTTCTGCTCACTCACATGAATGGTTTCTTTTCATTTTTATGTTTCTTTGTAGATTTTAAATAATTTTTTTACATTCTCTTTGTTTGGCTCTGTTCTGTCAGTAAGTTGAATGTTTCCCTGATTTACTGTAGACTTGGAACTCTGCATATTGTACATAACATTTATAAAATAATGGCGTGTGATTGCATCAGTGGTGTGCTGGTATTAATAAAGCAGAAAGTGATGTGAGAAGGTTCTTCTTATTTTATTCTTATGTACTGTCTGAGTGTGGGTGTGGTGTGTGATAGGCACTCATTAATCTAGCTCATGGCCTTCATAAAACTTGTACTGTGGGTATTGCTATTCTGAGGAATGGAAAAACACACACACACACACACACACACACACACACACACACAATATTACTGCTCTCCTGTCCCTTTCAACACAATTATTTCTTAATTTCGAACAGTAACTCACTAGCATGCACGCACACACACACACCTGCATTATTGCTCTCCATAGTCATCCCCCTAAAGGCAAATGTGTTCTCTTTGCCTCATTTCCTGCTAAGTCACCGTCTGTGTTGTGTGTACTGTAATCAGACACCCTTTTATTTTATTACTTCACCTCTCATCCTTTCTGATCTGTGGCAGAGAAAAGTGTCTATTCTCTAATACGTTGCGTTTTTGTAAATACGTTTAAATAATTTGCCGCTTTTCTCCACCCTAAGTCCTTCATCAGTTGTGCAAGCAAAGCGCTTCATATTTCAACCTTAAGAATTGCTCGTTGTAAATTCTTGCTCAGATAATGAAAGGAGTTCATGACATATTCCTCATAAAATCACTATAAAACTAGATTGTTCTGTACCAGCCTGACGCATAGTCCAGTCCTAAGCATTGAATTCTTTTCAAACTTGACCGCAGACCAGCAAACTTCTGTGTGAACCACAGCTCTTCTGTTACAAACCTGACCAATATCATCTACAGACAGAATAAAACCTACATTTTTAATATAGTATTAATAAGACATTGTAGAAAAACCCGTCAAGCTGCACCAAAAAGGCAGTGAAGTCATTTTTAAATTCCACTTACTTTTGAGTTGGAGCAGGTTGGAACTTGCTCCTCTGTTTGAGCCACTGCTTTACTACTTACTTTACTACTATATTGTGTGATGTTGGATTTACTAAACCCCAAACTCATTGTGTTACAGTTGAAGATAGGCCTGTATTAACTGCAGTTATCTGGAGCTTCTGCTGGTCTGATTTTTGTCAGGCCAAGCTCTTCACCTTGAAGGTTGGATACTATTAGGGTACATGTCCACTATCAACTGAAAATCTCTCTACCTGTGCGGCACCAAACATTTAGAGAAGCTCAAATGTATGCAAATGAGCACAGCCACTTTATTTCATTTGGCCAATCAGACAAGGGCATCATGAAGGACTTGCAGTTAACTGTAACCAGATTATTAAAGACATTGTTAGATTGAGTGCCAGTAATTATTCCAATTGTCTCTCTCTCTCTCTCTCTCTCTCTCGCTCTCTCTCTCTCCCCCTTACTTGCTCTTTCTCTCTCTCAGGTCAGCAGGTGCTTGGGCTGGTGGAGAATCAGAGTGACTGGTATTTGGGGAACCTGTGGAAGAACCATCGACCATGGCCTGCTCTTGGTCGAGGCTTCAACACTGGTTAGTCAGATTGTAATTGTGTTTATATTGTTTGTGCATAGTGTAGGCATAGTGTTTGCTTAGTGTTGGCGTAGTGTCTATGTAGTTTACGCATAGTGTTGGTGTAGTGTAGGCGTGGTGTTTGCTTATTGTATGCATAGTGTTGCCATGGTTTGTGCATAGTGTTGCCGTGGTTTGCGCATAGTGTAGGCATAGTTTACACTTAGTGTAGGCATAGTGTTTGCGTAGTTTGCTGTAGTGTAGGCGTAGTGTTTGCGTAGTTTGCTGTAGTGTAGGCGTAGTGTTTGTGTAGCGTAGGCGTAGTGTTGGTGTAATTTGCGTAGTTTGCTGTAGTGTAGGCGTCGTGATTGCGTAGTTTTCTGTAGTGTTTGCGTAGTTTTCTGTAGTGTAGGCGTAGTGTTTGCGTAGTTTGCTGTAGTGTAGGGGTAGTGCTGGTGTAGTTTGCCGTAGTGTAGGCGTAGTGTTTGCGTAGTTTGCTGTAGTGTAGGCCTAGTGTTTGCGTAGCGTAGGTGTAGTGTTGGTGTAATTTGCGTAGTTTGCTGTAGTGTAGGCGTCGTGCTGGTGTAGTTTGCCGTAGTGTAGGCGTAGTGTTTGCGTAGTTTGCCGTAGTGTAGGCGTCGTGATTGCATAGTTTTCTGTAGTGTTTGCGTAGTTTGCTGTAGTGTAGGCGTAGTGTTTGCGTAGTGTAGGCGTAGTGTTGGTGTAATTTGCGTAGTTTGCTGTAGTGTAGGCGTTGTGATTGCGTAGTTTGCTGTAGTGTTTGCGTAGTTTGCTGTAGTGTAGGCCTAGTGTTTGCGTAGTTTGCTGTAGTGTAGGCGTAGTGTTTGCGTAGTTTGCTGTAGTGTAGGCCTAGTGTTTGCGTAGCGTAGGTGTAGTGTTGGTGTAATTTGCGTAGTTTGCTGTAGTGTAGGCGTAGTGTTTGCGTAGTTTGCCGTAGTGTAAGCGTAGTGCTGGTGTAGTTTGCCGTAGTGTTTGCGTAGTTTGCTGTAGTGTAGGCGTCGTGATTGCGTAGGTTGCTGTAGTGTTTGCGTAGTTTGCTGTACTGTAGGTGTAGTGTTGGTGTAGTTTGCCGTAGTGTAGGCGTAGTGTTTGCGTAGTTTGCTGTACTGTAGGCGTTGTGTTTGCGTAGTGTAGGCGTACTGTTTGCGTAGTGTAGGAGTAGGTTGGTGTAGTTTGCCGTAGTGTTTGCATAGTTTGCCGTAGTGTTGGAGAAGTGTAGGCGTAATGTTTGCGTAATTTTTGCAAAGTCTTTGTGTGATCAGTATATGCTTGTAATGGTCATTCGGACCCTTACAAGCATATACCTAAACAAAATGCTAATTGAACATTAGTTATCTGGCCAAGCTTTCACTGGTTTGACTCTCTAGGGGATGTGTCTGAACCACAGGGCTGTTTATTCCGCATTCCATTGTGCTGTCGAAGTCACATTGCTCTCTGTAGCCCTAGATGTGTTTTTGAATCCTGTGTTTTCCCCCTACTGGGTATAGTCTCATATCTGCAGCAGTGAACTTCCCAATCATGGTGCTGCTTAAACCCCTGTAGTGTATCCTTATTCGAGATAAAGAGAAAACCCAGAGCAGGAAGTGTGTGCTTGATTAATTTTGGATTTTTATTTACTGTACTATAAAGAATATCCTACTTTTTTATGTATTCTACTGAATGTTTTGTTATACCCCTAAATTTTATCTGTAGTATAAAATAACAATTACTTTCCATTGTTAATGGCCTGTGCTGCATGCATAACGGTTTGTCATATCATTCCTTTGTGGCACAAATCGATTTCATGCGGCGGTGCTTTGCTCCACCTGTTTTCTAATGTATTTGAGGTAAAAAAAAAAACTTATTTATTTATTTATTTATTTTGCTTGTGAAAATTTGCTTGTGTGAACTGTGTGAAAGAAATTCCCTTTACACACTCTGCTAAAGGAGCATGATGAAAAGTCTGCTTGATCGAGTACCTAAAGAATTAGATTAGATTCGATCTCCGGAATAGGTTTCTTTGCTTCCGTTACATTTTCCCTTAAGTCCTTTTCCTCTGCAAGACCAAAGAGGCTTTAACAGTGTTGCTATTAGAGCTGTAGAGCATTGCATTCACTTCATATTGACTCTGGTACCGAAGACACGCAGCACAAGTCCTTTGGGTTTATAATGTAGATATAAACCATAGATTCCAAACGCTTCAACATTTCATTGTGAGGTTTCTGCAGTAGCAGGACTTGCGAAAGAATGTATTAAAGCTGTTGAATTTAGCGGCCAGGTTGCCTGCAGCTTTCCTTCAGTAATTGTTCTGCAGCTCCTGAGCAGATGGTATAAAAGTCAGTTAAGTGTAAAACGTTAGTGTGTTAAGCTCTTTCCCTGAGGGAAGACACAAACAGAACTCGTAAGTGTTTTTCAGAATTCTGCCAGTTATCTTCTGTAGTAGTTGTGTGTCTCGTGGAAAAGGAACTGTAGAGAAATTATTGCTTTTTTTCATGTTTTTTGGCATTAAATCAAAATGATGCATTTCAAGTCCTTAGAGGAAAACTCCACCCTGAACTTGCATATTCATCTTTAAACTTCACTTCAGTGTCATTCAAGATTTATTTTATGATGAAATTCTGAGGGGTTCTTTTTTTACATTTAAACTTCTTTCATTGACATGTTTCTTTTGGTTAATAGTTTCCTACATTACCCACAATGCCGTTTGACTGCCTGCTGATTGCGGTGCCAGTGGAATTTAGCCCTTGCTTCAACTCTACCATGAGAGTAATGCAGCAGCATTTTAGTCCTTTATTCTGTCGAGCTCAATCACCTCCTCATCTGTACACTCTGCTCCAGCAGATAAAGCTCGGAAGAGTCAACTTCACACTCGTCATATCATAGATCAGTATCTAGCTGAGCTGAGGCTCTGCCACCATATAGCTGTAGTTTTCTCGGAGTCTCGAGTTTGCTCTCTCCATTACTTCTCCGTTGGATTTCTCATTAACATGATGTTGAACATTGCTGGAAAATGGTGTCAGAAAAGACTCTCTTACTCTTTTGTTTCTAGGATTGTGTATGAGGTTCTTGCCATTTTTCTCCTGTTGAACACCATTATAACTGTGCCAACGACATCTCCCTGTGATGTTAGCATGGCACAACTGCTAACTCCTAAAAGGAATCGCTCAACACATCACACATATGCCAATCAAAAAAGATTAAATGAGTTTCAAGGTGGACTTTTCCTTCAAGACTGTTACGTTAAGAGTAAACATCACTGTATGAAGCCTTATCTCAAACATAGTTCAAGTGTATAATGTTGGTATGTTATGAATCCCTGTATCTCCTGTGCACTTGCGGTTAGTTAACCATGAAATGATTCCATGATTCATTCGATCCAACACGATTGCTGCCACTCCAGAGAAATGGCATAACCCTCATTACTCTTCCATCGCATTATTCACTCGTCTGTCACACCACGTTCAGCAACACATCCATTCTGCTTAAAGTAATCAGACGCTCATCAGCACATGATGAGGGCCTCCTAATGTGACTTTTTACTAAGCATGTGGCTGGCAGCTGACTGATGGCACGTTAATGCTTGGCTTTATGGGGTGATGGCATTATCAAGGTCATAATTATTGAAAGGGCATTGTTTGTGGCTCATCATAGTAATGTATATGGCCTCATCAAATGGCTGTGTATGGGTTTGTGTGCTACAGGTGTGATTCTCCTGCTGTTGGATCGTTTGAGGAAGCTCAGATGGGAGCAGATGTGGAGACTGACAGCAGAGAGAGAGCTGATGAGCATGCTGTCTACATCGTTAGCAGATCAGGTACAGGCACATTATTCTTGATCAGTGTTTCAGATATCGGTACGGCAGTGTTACGCACTAATATTAATGGTAAATATTTAAAGGCGCCTTTGTAGTCTTTAGAGCCCTCTGCTGCTTGCAGTGTGAATTACAATCACAACAAACACGGAGCAAGCTGTTGTTCTCCCCCAAACACATCTGCTTTGCAGAAACTGCATATGCTGTGTGAGTTACATTTGAAGGAAAAGAGTCAGAACTGAGCATCTGTGCATCAATGCGACTCGAATATTAATTTCAGCTTCTTGCATATAAAGCAGTATAAAGCCTCAGCTCGCCTCATCTCTCTGAGCCCTTGCAGTTAGGAGCTACTAAATCGTGTGCCAATATTACAAAGCACTTTTCTAAGGTAGTCCTTTGATGATATGATTATCAGTTCTAGAATCACTTTCGAAATACCAAATGATATATACACCGATCAGCCATAACATTAAAACCACCTGCCTTATATTGTGTAGGCAACTCTTGTGCCACCAAAACAGCTCTGACCCGCTGTGCTGCTTCCAACACATCAACTTCGAGAACGGTTCACTTGCTGCCTAACATATCCCACCCCTTTACAGGTGCATTGATTAATGTTTTGGCTGATCGGTGTATATTTATATTATTGATGTTTATATCATTTTTAGAGATGTACGGATACTAAATTTCTCAGCCGATACTGATAACCGATTATTATCGCGTGATAACGGCCGATGCCGATACCGATAGTTTGGTGGTTGAAACTCAAACGCTGAAACTCCCGCTTCACTGTTGCTGCATCCGGAGTAAAATTTTAGCAGTGCAGAGATTACAAACTGCAGTTTTGTCGTCATTTCCACACATGAGACATCATCTTTATACACAATCGATGTGTTTTTCCTTTTGACTGACAGGACTGACATCGGATGTAATTAAACTATCGGCTGATGGCCCATTGCGTGAAAAATTTCCTTTATCAGCTGATACCGATTATTGCTCGATACATCGGTGTATCGCCAATAATTTTGTTTATATGTTTATATTAATGCACTCGTTCTAATATGTGATCATTTCTATAGTAACGGTCCATTCATAGGGACTTACACAGGGGAGGATTCTTTGCATAATCTATGCAAAGGTTAATAATAAATGGATTAAAATATGTTGTTATTTAAGAAATGTATGATTTTCTGTAAGGAGACAATTAAATAACATTTATGGAAGGAGTCGCAGGTGTCAGCACTTTGTAACCATAATTTTTCCACAACGGGAGCCTTCCATCCATCCACAACACATCCATCCATCCATTTTCTGCATCGCTTATCCTATACAGCAGCGGTCCCCAACCTTTTTTGCGCCACATACCGGTTTAATATCAGACAATATTTTCACGGACCGGCCTTTACGGTGTGGTGGGTAAATAAAACAAAATAAAATGATACGACCGGCATAAAAACTGGGGTATTTTTTAAATATAATAATCAACGTGTATTTAGTGGCAGGAAGGATCAATTCTTCACCAATAGTGAATGGCTTCTTAGCCTTAGCAATATGGTTAGCCACCAAAGTATGATGCTCTCAGTGCACTCGCATTTGTTGATGTGGTGGCCCTCAGTAATTGCTTCTGTCCTTCTTGTTCACACTTTTTTCTTTCAAAATACTCAAAAGGCTTGTCTATTAATACAGGGTGCTTGGTCTCCAAGTGGCGAAGCAGTTTTGAAGGCTTCATTGCCTCATTAGGGAGCCGGTTGCCACATATTATGCAGAGCGGGCTTGGTGCGTGGAAATCACCTGTCACGATAAAACCATATTTCAAGTTGGACTCCTGGTATTGTCTGTTAAATGCAGCTTTCTTTTTCTTGGAAGTCGTAGGCTCTTCTTCTGTCTCCTCACTGGGCCTTTTCCCCTTCGCAAAGAAACTTTCCAGAGACGTTTGTTTTTTACTCATTTTGCTAGCTTATGGGTTTATTTTTAGCAGTAACGTATCACGTGACCGAGACAAGCGTCTTGACATGCGTCAAGAGTGAGTCATAGACGGATGTAACGGAGAGAATCCGGTGATTTTTTTCTAAATAAAACATCGTTCAGACTCGGATAATAAATAAAAACGGAAATAATGTACGTTATTTATTCTTTCTGTGTGGCCCAGTATCAAATGACCCACAGACTGGTACTGGCCCAGGGGTTGGGGACGCCTGCTATACAGGGTCACGGGGGAGACTGTAGCCTTTCCCAGGGAACTCGGGGCACAAGGTAGGGGACACCTTGGACACATTCACATACTACAGACAATTTGGAAATGCCAATCAGCCTAAAACACACGTCTTTGAACTGGGGAGGAAACCAGAATACCCGGAGAAAACCCCTGAAGCACGGGGAGAACGTGTAAACTCCATGCACACAGGGCGGAGGCAGGATTTGAACCCCCAACCCTGGAGGTGCGAGGCAAACATGCTAACCTCTAAGCCAGTGTGCCCCCCTGCATAACATGTCGTTCATTAATAAATTAAGTATTGTAATTGTCGGCAAATCGCTGTGGAATGAGGAATAAAACATTTTGGGATGCTATTATTGGAAAATAATCCACCTGGTATTGGGCCATATCACGCCACCATGTCGTGGATTATTTTCCTGTTGTGGTTTATGCCTTACTTTAAAGTTATACATTTTCATTAAAAAGACTCAGTACAGTTTTAAGGTAAGCTGATGGATATGATATTCACTTAAACATAAAAGAAAACTGCAAAGCTTTCTTTGCATGGCACCTTCTTTAACAACACACTGAGGCTGAGTGCCACTTGACCTACTGCATGTTCAGTTTCAACAGCACTGTGTCTGATCGACAGTACAATCCATCCAAATGTTTTTTCAACTATGCCACACTTCAAACAGTTAACTAGTTAGCTTCAAAGTATCTCTCTGCCTCTATATTCTCCTACACAATCAATCCCCAGACTTAAGGGTTTGTTTTTTCTTTATCCTCCATGCTTAGGGTAAGATCTTTGTTCTCCTCCTCAAAGCTTCCTGCCTCCTTTCTTCCTCCCTCCCTCTCCCTCTCTCTCTCTCTCTCTCTCTCTCTCTCTCTCTCTCTCTCTCTCTCAATGTCTCTCTGTCTCTGTCTGAAATGCCATCTTTAAGCACCTCGTGAGGGTTTTTAAGAGCATGAGAGGCTTAAGAACCTGGCGGGAGATAAACTGTTCATGTCCTTCAGCCATTGATGTATAGCTCTTGCTGTACTCGCTATCTCCTCTTATGCCATTCCTCCTCATTCTGTGACGCCTGTTTATGATGATTCTGCTGCAACTGACCTCAGCACAGCATGAAAGCCCTTTCTGAGAAGACATTCAAGCACATCTTGGCCAGTCCAGTTTCAGAACGGAACTGAATATACTTGGATGTATTTAGTTATCACCTGCCTCACTGTTGACTTCACTATTGAAGTCACAATGGCTTGTTAGGTCCTTGATCTGTGTCTCTCGCAGGATGCAGGAATAAGACCGAACAAACAACATTGTCTGCATTCATTGGAGAGGCTTCTTGGCTGATCATAATAGTGTACAATAGTACATGCAGTCATGTGAAAAAACAAGTACATCCCATGGAAATTGTTGGTTTTTCTGACATATTTGGACAAGCAAACATTTGGTCATCTTTGAAACAGTGCCTATCTGCTAAATGAATAAATGTAATAAAGGTGATGCACTCTATCAATTGACATTTTGTGGTAACAGATCAGTCACATAGGAAAAAATATGTACACCGCTACATTTATCACACCTTCAAATCCATAAAATTAGAATCAGGTGATGAAGATTAAGTGCCAGTGATTAGAACCTGCTTAGGAGTGCAGGTGGAACCTGTCTTATTTAGACCCCTCTCACATCTAGTGTCTGGTGTTCACTTTGCTATTGAGGTGTGTGGTGGCATCATGCCAAAATCTAAAGAGTTCTGTAGGGCCTTCAGAAAAAAGGTTGTGGATGCCTAGGAGTCTGGCAAGGAATTTTAAAAAATCTCCAAATTATTTGAAATGCATCATTCCACTGTAAGGAAAATCATCTACAATGGGCACAGATTTCAAAAGACTGCCAATTAGTCCAGGACTGTCTGTGCCAGCACGTTCAGCTCAAGAGCAGACCGTCTGATGTGAAAATAAATCTACAAGAACCCCAAAATTTCATCACAGGATCTGCTAGTAAGTCTTGCAGCTGTTGGTGTCAAAGTGCATGCATCTACAATCAGAAAGAGATTGCACAAATTTGACCTGCATGGGAGGTGTACCAGGAAAAAGACTTTGCAAGACTACAGTTTGCAAATGAGTATACAGGCAAAGAGCAGGCCTTTTGGAATAATGTGCTCTGGACAGACGAATCAAAGATAGAGTTGTTTGGCCACAGTAACAGCAGATATGTTTGGTACAGACCAAAGACAGCTTTTCAGGAGAAGCACCTCATACCAACTGTGAAACACGGTGGTGGAAATGTTATGGATTGGGATTGCTTTGCCACCTCAGGGACTGGACAGCTTGCATTCATTCATTCATCTATGAACTCTGAGTGCTTGATGATAATGTGAGGCCGTCTGTCCAAAGGTTGAAGTTGAACTAAATGTGGACCTTTCAACAGGATAATGATCCTAAGCACACTAGCAAATCCACCAAGGAATGGCTCAAAAAGATGAATCCCTTTGAAATGAGCAGTACATGCAAGAAAACCCTCAAACATCTTGCAACTGAAAGAATATTGCATGGTAGAGTGGTCAAAAATCCCAGCAAACCAGTGTCAGACACTTGTGGACAATTATGCAGAACGCCTACAAGAAGTTGTTTCTGCTAAAGGGCTTCTAAATACCAGCTTCTGAGGACAAGGGTGTACTTTCTTTTCCACAGAAGAATATCACATCTATTGATATTTCGGTTGAATAAATGATTGAAATAACACATTTTCCTTGTGGTTTTGTAGTACATCAACCTCATTAATAGGCACTGTTTCAAACATGATCAAATGTTTGCTTGTCCAAATATGTCAAAAGAGTCAGCAATTAAAAGTTTTTCACATTACTGTATTTGTTTTCATGATGTGTCGATTAGAATTTCTTCTAAAACAGCTGCATCAGTCTTAAAAGAAATAGAACAAGTAAGGACCACACTGTTATGCGAAAATAATACACGCCACTATCTTTGCATAACAGCACAGTCCTGGTTTGCTACTGCAAACAGTGCACATCCCTGTTCTTAACAGATCGCTGTTCTTTAAATAAATAAATATTTTCCTTAATAAATAAGTGACCAAGTATAATATTTTTGTCTCATTTGTTTAATTTGGTTCTCTTTATCTACTTTGAGGACTTGTGTGAAACTCTGATTTTGTTTAGGTCGTATTTATGCAGAAATACAGAAAATTCTATATACCACAGCAATTTGCCAACAATTTGTTCAATTTATTTATTTATATTTATTAATGAATGGCTCCGCATGCTTTTAACTGTATAAAGTTGCATTTATTGTTGTGGAACGTCTACAAGACAAGTCGGTTCCCACTCTCACCTGAGTTAAAGCAGGTACAAACAACTGTTCCTTCAACAGCCTCTCTTCTTTTTTTTCTTTTTTTTTTTCTTTTGAATTAATAACACAAAAATGCAGCTTGTCATGTGATTGAGAAACTGGAAAGCATAAACTCCTCTGTCCTGAAGTCTTACCCATGGCGGTAAACTTACTGAGCATTACAAAGCGCTGCCATTTGAGACACTTTCCATAAATGTGAAATAAATCTCTCGTAACAGAAAACTTCACTATATCAACAATTATACAATTTTTTTTTTTTTTTAAACACCTCGTTTTTTTTATCCATTTATTTTTAGCCTTATACAGTGAGGGGAAAAGGGTATTTGATCCCCTGCTGATTTTGTACGTTTGCCCACTGACAAAGAAATGATCAGTCTATAATTTTAATGGTAGATTTATTTGAACAGTGAGAGACAGAATAACAACAAAAAAATCCAGAAAAACGCATGTCAAAAATTTTATAAATTAATTTGCATTTTAATAGGGAAATAAGTATTTGACCCCCTCTGCAAAACATGACTTAGTACTTGGTGGCAAAACCCTTGTTGGCAATCACAGAGGTCAGACGTTTCTTGTAGTTGGCCACCAGGTTTGCACACATCTCAGGAGGGGTTTTGTCCCACTCCTCTTTGCAGATCTTCTCCAAGCGATTAAGGTTTCGAGGCTGACGTTTGGCAACTCGAACCTTCAGCTCCCTCCACAGATTTTCTATGGGATTAAGGTCTGGTGACTGGCTAGACCACTCCAGGACCTTAATGTGCTACTTCTTGAGCCACTCCTTTGTTGCCTTGGCCGTGTGTTTTGGGTCATTGTCATGCTGGAATACCCATCCACGACCCATTTTCAATGCCCTGGCTGAGCGAAGGAGGTTCTCACCCAAGATTTCACGGTACAAGGCCCCGTCCATCGTCCCTTTGATGCGGTGAAGTTGTCCTGTCCCCTTAGCAGAAAAAATACCCCAAAGCATAATGTTTCCGCCTCCATGTTTGACGGTGAGGATGGTGTTCTTGGGGTCATAGGCGGCATTCCTCCTCCTCCAAACACGGTGAGTTGAGTTGATGCCAAAGAGCTCCATTTTGGTCTCATCTGACCTCAACACTTTCACCCAGTTGGCCTCTGAATCATTCAGATGTTCATTGGCAAACTTCAGACGGGCATGTATATGTGCTTTCTTGAGCAGGGGGACCTTGCGCACGCTGCAGGATTTCATTCCTTCACGGCATAGTGTGTTACCAATTGTTTTCTTGGTGACTATGGTCCCAGCTGCCTTGAGATCATTGACGAGATCCTCCCGTGTAGTTCTGGGCTGATTCCTCACTGTTCTCATGATCAATGCAACTCCACGAGGTGAGATCTTGCATGGAGCCCCAGGCCGAGGGAGATTGACAGTTCTTTTGTGTTTCTTCCATTTGCAAATAATCGCACCAACTGTTGTCACCTTCTCACCAAGCTGCTTGGCAATGGTCTTGTAGCCCATTCCAGACTTGTGTAGGTCTACAGTCTTGTCCCTGACATCCTTGGAGAGCTCTTTGGTCTTGGCCATGGTGGAGAGTTTGGAATCTGATTGCTTGATTGCTTCTGTGGACAGGTGTCTTTTATACAGGTAACAAACTGATATTAGGAGCACTCCCTTTAAGAGTGCGCTCCTAATCTCAGCTCGTTACCCGTATAAAAGTCACCTGGGAGCCAGAAATCTTTCTGATTGAGAGGGGGTCAAATACTTATTTCCCTCATTAAAATGCAAATCAATTTATAACATTTTTGACATGCGTTTTTCTGGATTTTCTTGTTGTTATTCTGTCTCTCACTGTTCAAATAAATCTACCATTAAAATTATAGAATGATCATTTCTTTGGCAAACGTACAAAATCAGCAGGGGATCAAATACTTTTTTCCCTCATTGTATTATGTGGATTGTCCAGCATGCAAGTCCATGTGAATGAGCTGTTACTATAGAAACAATAACATATTAGAATGCGTGCATTAATGTAAACCTGTTGTTTACCTTACAGTCAGAACTACTATCAGAGCTGATGTTATAGAAAAATAATGCACTCCTTCTGATAAAGAATTCAGTGATGCGGTATAATACTTAATTACTGACATTAGACAAAATAAGATTCAAAAATCCATCCATCTTCTATACCGCTTATCGTAGATTCAAAAATGTGTTGGAATTTTTAACATACAGTATTATCAGCGCCTGTACAGCAAGTGGCTCAGCCAGCATTCACGAGCTAACCATGCCATCAGTAACATAATTACATTTACTTTACATTTACAGCACATTTTATTCTGGAGCAAAGTACAGAAGTGCTTTGTAGTCTCCACTGAACAACTTCTACTCACTCTAGTACATACAGACCAGTGTCCAGAAACATCATTAAGCTAAAACCCTGTTAGAGAGGAAAAATGTCATTGGTTTTTAACTGTATATGGTTTTGATCCATTGAGTTCTGGACTGTGGGTCTAGCACGCTTACGCTTTGCCGCTCTGCTTACCGAGGCATAACAGAAATATGCCTAAAATTAATTATAGAAGTCTTTTAGGAATGCTTTGAATTCATTCTGATATTTCATAAATAAGTTTGAATCGCGCAAATGACTGTTTAGTGTATTGAATTGCTCTTAATTTTCAGACATCTCTGTTTGAAGTCAAATTGAAAACCAACGAAACATGAATCTAAATGATTTACTGTAACAGCCCTAAATACTATTTATTTCACAGTAATAGCTTTTACAAACAAACTTTTTCCCTTTCTTTCGCTCAGCTGAATGTAATAACTGCAGTCATTTTAACCTCCTTATCATGGCAGCGTGGTTTTAAATGTGAGAATGTAATACTTTCTAAACATGATGGAGCAGTTAATCCAGTTAATTTGCTTTTTATGTGTCGTGAGTATGAGGCAAGAGAGCTGCAAGGTGTGTTTGTAGCTGAGGTAAAGGAATGTGAGATGTAGTTCTTGTGCTTTGCAGGACATCTTTAACGCTGTGATCAAACAGAACCCCTTCCTGGTGCACCAGCTGCCCTGCTTCTGGAACGTCCAGCTGTCTGATCACACACGCTCTGAGAAGTGCTACAGAGACGTGTCCGACCTCAAGGTGAGACCGAAAACATAGCGAGACTCTAGAGCTAGTACATATGTACCGGAGAAAATAAAAGCTCACGTCAAGCTGATGAGGGAGGGGCAGTTAACACGAGTCTGTGCTGGTGTATCTAAGATTTTTCTCCTGCCGACTGTGACCATCTGCTCTCATAGTCCATGTGTGTGGTCTGTGTGTGTGTGTGAGACTACAGTGACATTAAAGGAGTGACTTCCTGGTACCGTCTCCTCTGTCCTAATGACTGCTGCCATGTGGCACTTAAACTCACCTTTTCATTACCCACATAACAATGATTGGCTCCTTACGACTCCTTAATATAGCAACAGCACACTTTGTTTTTGACGACCAGATTGAGTCTGGCTTCTGACTGGTGTAATAGTATAAGCACTTGCACCAGCAATAAAGGGCAAATCTGGATGATGCCACAGGCATCCACGACCAGGACTCCAAGACAGAATAATTAGCCCTGCTTTCTGATTGATTGTCTTCCTATCTCCCTTGTCAATCACAGTCGCACTAACCACCTGCAGGTGTGAAGACAGAACAGGGATGTTAAATGTTCCTACAAGTTTGTTTTCTGTCATTTGGAAAGATGTTTTGGCGAGCATTTTGGGGAGCGTTCTGGCGAGACGTTTCAGTGGAGAGATGTGTTGGACTTTACTCTCCGAAACGGGAAGCTGCAGTTAGGAGAAATACATTGTAAAAAAAACCATAAATAAATAACATCTATATTTACAGCAATGTCAGTGTAATGCAGAAGTTCTGGTACTGTAGCTGTAAATACAGCACGGTGCAGATAAAAGTGTCATATGGCACAGTAGGACATGTTAAAAATGTTAATGTAAATTTTCCTGTTATTCTTTTATTATCATATATGTCCAGGTGATCCACTGGAACTCTCCTAAGAAACTGCGGGTGAAGAACAAGCATGTGGAGTTTTTCAGGAACCTTTATCTGACCTTCCTGGAGTACGATGGCAACCTGCTGAGGAGGGAGCTCTTCGGCTGTCCAAGTGAAACTGACCACAATAGTGAGAATGTAGGTACAAACAAAATAAACAATACACACAGAGTACACGACACTAAGCAAAAAAAAAATCCCTGAGGTGGATGGGCCTGTGCCCACTGCCTTCAGATTGCAGTTCTTGTATGACAGAAGAGGAACCCGATGTACTCTTCCGCTGCTGTACACCATCCACCGTCAGTTTTGATGTGTAGTGCATTCTGAGATGCTTTTCTGCTTACCATGGTTGTAAAAAGTGGTTCCTGCCAGCTCAAACCAGTCTGGCTATTCTCCTCCGATTGCTTTCATCAACACCATTTCCACCCACAGAACAACTGCTAACTGAATTTTTTTTAATTTTTCCTCACCTTTAACTCTAGAGACTGTGTGAAAATCCCAGGAGATCAGCAGTTTCTGAAATGCTCAAACCAGCCCATCTGGCACCAACATCCATGCCATGACCCTAAAATTGACTCTCCCTCATATGAGCACTTGAAAAGTTATTTATCAGTAATCTGACGGAGATTACGACTCCATGTCACTTAAAATAATCATACAACTAGTATAATCAGCAAAAGGTCCGAAACTTTCGGCGAAATTGTACATTGCTGCATGGCAACAGTGTGCAGTAGAGGATTAACAGAGCATTTTGAAAAGTGAAAATCGGGCAAAAACAAAATTTTGAGATTCAGTTCTCATGAGAGACACCAGAAGGAATAAAGGAGTTATCCAGACCATTCTGTTTTCTCCTTGTGAGAGAGCAGTGAGGATGAGTAAGTTAGCTATCCTCCCCACTCCACTCCTGCACACTGAGATCATATGTTTAAGTCGACTGATTCAATATAAAGAAAGAAAAAAATTCATAGGATACAGTGAGAGGTCAGATGATTGAGTGACTTGCGCTCTCTCTCTCTCTCTCTCTCTCTCTCTCTGTGTCTGCTCTGTTCCTCTCCCTCACTCTCTGTATCATGTGATGACAGATGCCTCTGTGGGTGAGGAACACAGATGGGTCTTTCATATGACTGTGTGCATGCTCATTCTGAGCCATTCTCTTTCCTCATAGCAAGAACAGCAGGTGCTCTTTATAATGAGACACTATTTGTAAGACACATTCTGTGGAAGGATCACAGGAGTATGCTATAGATTATGTGGCTACATTACCCTGTTTATAAGACCCACAGCATTCACTGATGTAGTGTGAGGAAAAGGACCTTCAAGGAAATCAGTGAAGGCCTCAGGATTTTTTGGAGCTAAAAATCTTTTATAAATAAATAAAGGGGGAAGAAAGGCACCACGAATGCAGCACAAGGCTTTATATCATTGGCCACCCTAG
The DNA here is from genome assembly GCF_001660625.3 of Ictalurus punctatus. Taxonomy (NCBI): domain Eukaryota; kingdom Metazoa; phylum Chordata; class Actinopteri; order Siluriformes; family Ictaluridae; genus Ictalurus; species Ictalurus punctatus. The sequence continues at coordinate 14,573,978 of NC_030434.2, read as the reverse complement.
AACTGATTAGCCGTTGTGTAGTCTGAATTGTGGGAAACATTATTCCATCATGTCACAATTTTTTATGATCATGCAGTTCCTGACCAGTTGTTCAGAAATTAGTCTGTCCATTCATTTTGGGGAACGTGAGGGGATGCAGTGTGTCTGGTTAAAAAGATGTTGAATCTATTCTAATTCAGTCATACATACAATGCAATATTGAAATGAGAATAGTGTGAAACATTGAACGTGTCAGTCAGTTGCAGTGGTCACCAACCCTCTTCTTGGAGAGCCACCTTCCTGCAAGTTTCATCTCCAACCAAAATGTAACACATCTGTTTTAGTTGATCAAGAACTTCTTAAGGTAGTGATTAGATGGTCAGGTGGGCACAATTACAGTTGGAGATAGATCTCCAGGAACATGGTTGATGACCACTTTAGCATTTGCACATTTAGATTCTCTGGCATTATCTCTCACCTTGGTCACGCCAGTCAAAATGTTTTGGATCTGCCACTGCTCATTAGCTAGTTACAGTCTGGTTTTTCCATTCCCACACAGCGTTAGAGTTTCCCTTATTGAGCATGGCACTTATCACTGATTTTAACTAAGTTGATTTAACATGAGAGAATCAGCCATCTGCCGTGGCGTTGGCTTAGTCCACCATCTGGCTGGGATTTCCTAATGGATATAATAAATTCTTTTCATAATTGTCTGTCAATGCATCATTGCTCTAAGCAAGGGCTAGTCAGTCGTGTGTGAATTTCAAACCTTTTAAAAATATTTACATGGAATAATAAATTGCTAGTTTGTTTTGGTCTAATACACTCTGAATATGACCAAGGAACATGTCTATGTTTACCCTCATTAAAAATGTCTCTAATGAACATACATGAATATGCAGTGTGGAATACTTCCATGCCCTGACGTTCTAGCAGATTAGATTTCAATGTCCGAATCTTTATTTGCATTATTGTGTTCATTTACCAGCTGCCAAACCTGTCCAATTAGACCAGAAAAATCACATTTGCTATCTTTTAATCTCCGATGTCATTGGACCAAATTTGACCCAAACACCAATCTGTTCTATTCACTATTTTAAAATACTGATTTTGGGACCAGGGACACTTGAAGGATTGGTAATGGAGGGTAAACTGTGCAGGTTCGATCTACTATAATCATAAAATGATTCATCACTGAATTGTCAGAGTTGAATTCTTTATATTATAGATTTTCGATATATTTTTAAATTGCATCATTTTTTTCATTATTTTTTAGTTCCACTTTGAAATGCAGTGTTTACCCAAGCATTTAATGTGGTTTTATTCTTTTCTACTAGATTTTGTTTTGTATCATTTTAGTTCTGAAAGTTGTGGAGCTATTTTTGTGTTTGATCTTTAAAGACAAATACACACCGCTCATTGCGTAACATCACTGACAATGAAACATTGGATTCATTGTATAATATACAACAGTTAGTTCCAGTCCACCAATTTGATTGGACGTGTGGCGTTTCAAGAGTGCTTATATTTAGTATAAAAGCACTGGGACTTTCGCTGTGTGTATCACTCCGCACATCTGCAAAATTGGAATAAAATTCCATTTCTTAGTTTGAAACAGTTACTACAGTAGTGTTAGCAACATCATCAGTGGCTATAGCAAATTTATATTACAGCATGAAAGCTCATCAGATGACGATGGAAACGAAAAAGGGATTCTAATCTCACCGGAAGAGCCTTTAACAGAAATGTACAAATCATTCTGTGCTACCTTGCCAGCTAGCCAATGGGCTATCAGTGAGTGTGGCTTCACTGGGATCTATTTCTGTTCATGGAGCAAAAATAAACAAACAATTGACATGTTAGTTACTCAATATGAATTTATTATTTATAAAACAGTTGTATAAAACCAATATCGCACTCGCAATTGAACGGTTACACTGCAGTGCCGGTGTTCAGTATAACCGCACTCTTGTTCATGCGATATTGCTTAATTTAAGCACAGTGTGTTACATTACAACAGAAATATGAGTGCAATTATGCATGCAAACAGTATGTGTGTAACTGCATTAACACAGTTTTTAACAACAGTACATAAAAGAAGTGAGGAATTTTAAGGAACATTAACAGAATTATCTTTTGCATGGAAAAATCAACTATGTACTAACTACATAATAGTATTACTATAAACAATGTGTACTTTTTTTGCACTGAAAACGGCAATCAAATGTAATTTTTGTCTGTGTTTACCTTCAGTTAGTTTGTGAGGTGATTAGATATATTTTTTTCATTTAGTTGTCATTGCTGATGTAATGTTTGTATAATATTTTTATTCTTTCATTTATCCGGAGCCTAATCTGGGAAACCGGGTGCTAGGTAGGAATACACACTGGATCAGACACCAGTCTGTCTCACGGGAAGACACACACTTGCACTTTTGATTGGCCAATCCACTACTGGCATGTTTTTGGGAGGTGACACAGCAGAAAAGTGTTCAGTCTTTCTTCAGGAGATCGTGAGTTCAAATCCTGATGATGTCACAAGCATCCATGGCCAGGAGCCAAGGGAGAAAATCTAGTGCTTTCCTCTGAGTGTGTTACATCGCCCTGTGAAGCAGCAAGAGCAGCAGTTTAAAAAGATGCAGTTGGCTTTCTTCACATATCTCAGAAGAAGCATCTGTTAGCCTTTACCCTCCCTGGTTGGTAGCTGTCATATGATAGGGAAGATCTGGATGATGGTTGAGAATTGGCAGGTGACCAAAAAAAAAGATGGGAGGAAAACCCTGTAATCGATTGCTCAGGATCAAACCAGAGACCCTGGAGCTGTGAACACTACTCGCTCCTCCACCATGCTGCACTGTATATTATTTTATTTATTTGTACACTTTTACATCTCTTTAAGTATAACAGTGTGAAGTTTCACTTGCCAAGCTGTGTGGTTCTACAGGCTGATTAGCCCTTCAGAGCCACAGTGCACAGCGAATGCAGTACATCTCCGGCGTCCTTCATTAAGCAAATCACTCTCGGCTTGACATTCCCCAAGAAGGTTTTGGTGCAGCATTTGTTGCACTAATCAATTTCATGGGTCCGTCTTAACGCATGCTGTTCAGTTGATTTTGCTGAGTTTGAGAAGCTATTTAAATCACATTAATGGGATACTTGGACTAATGAAGTCACTCAGGAATTAGCTGGCCAAGCATTCTTCAGCTCTACATGAGGTTTCGGATTAAAGCATTTCAGCAGATGTTTAAAAAAAAAAAAAGTGTCCTATTTTTAAAATGTTACTCATTGTGACACCTGTTTATATGTGCTACAAAGTGTAATCCCTACTTAGCAACAATTACTTGAAGTAAATGTTTTCTGTAGGAGTTCATCAGTCTCTCACATTAAGCTGCTGGACAGATGCCCTCACATTTGCCTGAGGAATATTCTGATATGAAGTTGACTTCATTGTTGTCTTAATGACTGCAAGTTTCCAAGGTCCTGTGACTGCAAAACAAGCTCAGATCATCACCCCTCCACCACCATGCTTGATGGTCGGTATGAGGTGTATGTGGAAATATGCTGTGGTTTTCTCCTCAAACATGGCGCTGGACCAAACATCTCCACCTTTGTCTCATCAGTCCAAAGGATATTGTTCAAGAACTTTTTAGTTTGTTCAGATGCAATTTAGTGAACCTGAGTCCTTATTTATTTATTTATTTGTTTATTTATTTATTTATTGGAGAAAATTGCTTTTTCCTAGCCACTCTTCCATGAAAGACATACTTGTTCAGTCTTTTTTCTGATTGTGTGATTAATGAACATGAACATTTAATGTGTTTACAGGGGCCTGTTGGTTACATGGTGTAAGTCTTGGGTTTTTCTATAGATTTCTGAGCATTAAACAGTCGGAACATGGACTGAATTTACTTGGACGCCTACTCCTGGAAAGATTCCTGGCAACTGTCTTGAAGGCTTGCCATTTGTAAAGAATCCTTCTCACTGTAGAATGGTGAATTGTTTGGAGATGGCCTTATAACCCTTCCCAGACTGTTGAGCAGCAACAGTTGCTTCTCTGAGGTCCTGCCTGATGTCCTTTCTTTTTGGCATGATGTAGACACACACCTGAGTGCTGCAGAACACCAAACTCCCAAATGTTCTACTTTTATAGAGGTAGACATGCACTTCATGATTAACTAATCTTGTGCATTTCTTTAGTAATACCTGGCTCCCAGTTGCTTTATTAATGACTGTGGAAGTAGGAAGGGTGTAATTATTTTTCCCTCCTGGGGAAAAATGTTGAATGTTGGTTTAGTTTTAGTGGGGGAAATGATTACATATTGAAATCTGTTGTTTTTTTGTTGTTGTTTTTAATATTTGTAATATTAACAACAATATTATAAGATAATATTTGTTTATAAAAGTTGGAGAGGACCAAACAATTGTTATTTAGGTTCTGATAAATAAAAACAGAATTGAAGGAGGGTGTAACTTTCTTTATTCCATGACTATATTTAATAAAAGCTGTAAGACCAGTGAAGTGTGAAACATCTCAGCACTGTTTCCTCTTTCTTTCTTTAATGTATCGTATTAATATTGTTGTGTTGTCTCAGCAGTTAACGGCAGTTACAGGTGTCTCTGATACAGGTGTAACGAAATCATTGTGTTTGTGTTGGTGTTTCAGCTCCAGAAGACTTTACTGGAGCTTGATGAGGACGATCCATGTTACGAGTTCCGGAGAGAGCGTTTCACTGTGCATCGCACACACCTGTACTTCCTGCACTACGAGTACGAGCCCAGTGAAGACCAGACTGATGTTACGCTCGTGGCCCAGCTCTCCATGGACAGGTGAATATATGAAGCATTATATGACAAATGTAGATAACATTATATATATTGTAATTGTTTTAGTGATTGCTGTTCGATTTGAAGTCCTCTTTAATTTTGAAAGTGAATTTGTTAGGTGAAATTTGCTGGCTTGGCAAATCTGTTCACATGGTGAAATCGTGCCATTTTCTGCTGTATAGATCTGAAACATGTTTTAAAATCTGCTTACCCCCAAAAGTAAAAAGGGAGAAAATTGGATTCAGTAATTTCATTACAGTTCCACTGAAAGACATCAACATGGTTAAAAGTAACTTTACTGATAAAATTTTACTGATTTTATTAAATAAAATATAAAAATAATAGCTATGACTATAGCTGCGTTTAGATGGACAACAATAATCCACTCTTAACCCAATTAAAACCATACTTTGATTAAGAAACTACCATGTAAACAGCAATTTTTACTTACCTTAATCTAATTAAGGTCATACTCCTGTTTTAGTCAAAACTCCTGTTTTAGTCGCATTATGGACGTGTATTACAGACATGTAAACACTTTAATCACATTATTAACGTCGTGTGAGTTTTCACCACATTTTGCGACAGGACACGATCACACACAGCGGTTCTCAACATTTTACGGTGAACAAGAGTTCGGCTGCGTCCCAAACCGCATACTTGCCTACTATAGGCCTGTAGTGGGGGAAAAAAACCTGTATCTCGGCTACTATATAGACGGTTAGTACGCGGTTTGGGACGCAGCCCACGGCTTCAAGCAGTTGTCTATTAGCACATATAGCATGACAAATAATTAACTGCACTTAAAGCGTTCGTAAAAAAAATTAAATAAAAACACCCAAAACTGTATACGGTACCATAACGAATACGAACTGTATGTTGATACGTGAAATTCTGGAGGAACGTCAGACGGCGTGGCGCAGTGACGTAACGATGCGGTCTGTTAATATAATTATGATCTTTAACATGTAAAACAGGAACATGACAGGAGTATTCTAAAAGCGACGCATGTAAACACCTTAATCACATTATTATCTTAACCAGAGTAAGGCCAATAATTAGATTACTGCCGTCCGTGTAAACGTAGTCAATGAAAACTGCCTCTCTTTCTGCCCACCTTTATTCATACAGCAGTTTAGCTGTATTAGTTCTTATTCACTGAATGTGATCTGTGTAGAATGCAAAGATAAGTGTAGAAAGTTAAACAATTACACTTACGTCTTATTAAATTTGTGATGCCAAAGTATGCTGTAGTCAGAAACCACCAATTTTGGCTAAAACCCGATACTGGTGCCTCTGCCAGGAGGTGGTGGAGGCGTTTTGTTTTCAGGTTGTTCGGGTGTGTCCTGCCGAGATTCTTGCTAGCGCAGTTACTCAATAATGAGTGTTTGAATGTTTCTAAGATTTATACGGAATGATCACTGTTATCAGCAGATGAACTGATTAGATTTTGGAATTGATCCAAGCAGGGAGGTTTGTATCAATTCCCAATGTCAAGATCACAGCAAGGTCAAATGTCTGAAATGTTTGGGGGTTTTTTCTCAATAGCTTCCTTCCTGTTTGAAGTATATTTTAAGGGTGTTTGCAGCATACAAATTAGTCAAAAGAAGGACTAGACTCGTTGCCGGTGGAGGCATCCTTATTGACAGTGTTCTACTTGACTGTACTTGACTTCTACTTCTTCGTTATTTCTGACAACCACACGTACACTATACTAACATTTATAATTAAACTAACATTTTAGTTGCTTAAATGTTTTTTTTAATCAGATTTTTTTTTTTACTTAATATAGCATTAGACAGTGATTAAAAAAAGCACAATAAATAAATAAAAAACAAGAGGAATGTCTATAATAAATATAAATTATGTTATTGTTTTTAACAAATAATGTATTGTTAACTAATGAATACTTATTTCTTATTAGTTTATTAATGATGCCCTAATTCTTATTAATAAAAAGGCTGCATCATGCTATACCAACTGACATTTCTAACAGGAAACACTCTCTAACAGGAAGTCACTCGAATAGCCAAATGCCAATTCAATGATTTTTAAAATTTATTTTATTTTAACAGCAGAACTGGTAGCCTGTATGTTCAGACCAGTGAGATCTCTGGCTTTTGCACAGACTGAAGTTTATTCAGAGCCTCATTAGATCAGCTGACCATTATTGCATTGCAGTAGTCCAGCATTGGCATGTGCTAATAAACAAATTCCTCAGAGCTCCATAACATTCCTATTTGAATTACTATACAGTGCATCCGGAAAGTATTCACAGCGCTTCACTTTTTCCACATTTTGTTATGTTACAGCCTTATTCCAAAATGGATTCAATTCATTATTTTCCTCAAAATTCTACAAACAATACCCAATAATGACAACATGAAAGAAGTTTGTTTGAATTTTTTGCAAATTTATTAAAAATAAAAAACAAAAAAAAGCACATGTACATAAGTATTCACAGCCTTTGCCATGACACTCAAAATTGAGTTCAGGTGCATCCTGTTTCCACTGATCATCCTTGAGATATTTCTACAACTTGATTGGAGTCCACCTGTGGTTCAGTTGATTGGATCAAATTCAGTCGATTGGACATGATTTGGAAAGGCACACCCCTGTCTATATAAGGTCCCACAGTTAACATTGCATACCAGAGCACAAACCAAGCCATGAAGTCCAAGGAATTGTCTGTAGACCTCCAAGACAGGGTTGTAACGAGGCACAGATCTGTGGAAGGGTACAGAAACACTTCTGCAGCATTGAAGGTCCCACTGAGCACAGTGGCCTCCAGCATCCGTAAATGGAAGAAGTCTGGAACCACCAGGACTCTTCCTAGAGCTGACCGCCCGGCCAAACTGAGCGATCGGGGAGAAGGGCCTTAGTCAGGGAGGTGACCGAAAACCCGATGTTCTCTCTGATAGCTCCAGCGTGTCTCTTTGGAGAGAGGAGAACCTTCCAGAAGAACAACCATTTCTACAGCACTCCACCAATCAGGCCTGTATGGTAGAGTGGCCAGACGGAAGCCACTCCTCAGTAAACGGCACATGACAGCCCACCTGGAGTTTGCCAAAAGTCACCTGAAGGACTCTCAGTCCAAGACAAAGATTGAACTCTTTGGCCTGAATGGCAAGCGTCATGTCTGGAGGAAACCAGGCACCACTCATCACCTGGCCAATACCATCCCTACAGTGAAGCATGGTGGTGGCAGCATCATGCTGTGGCGATGTTTTTCAGCAGCAGGAACTGGGGGACTAGTCAGGATTGAGGGAAAGATGAATGCAGCAATGTACAGAGACATCCTTGATGAAAACCTGCTCCAGAGCGCTCTGGACCTCAGTCTGGGATGAAGGTTCATCTTCTAACAGGACAACAACCCTAAGCACACAGCCAAGATAACAAAGGAGTGGCTACAGCACAACTCTGTGAATGTCCGTGAGTGGCCCAGCCAGAGCCCAGACTTGAACCCCATTGAACATCTCTGGAGAGATCTGAAAATGGCTGTGCACCGATGCTCCCCATCCAACCTGATGGAGCTTGAGAGGTCCTGCAAAGAAGAATGGGAGAAACTGCACAAAAATAGGTGTGCCAAGCTTGTAGCATCATACGCAAAAAGACTTGAGGCTGTAATTGGTACCAAAAGTGCTTCAACAAAGTATTGAGCAAAGGCTGTGAATACTTATGTACATGTGCTTTTTTTGTTTTTTATTTTTAATAAATTTGCAAAGATTTCAAACAAACTTCTTTCACGTTGTCATTATGGGGTATTGTTTGTAGAATTTTGAGGAAAATAATGAATTTAATCCATTTTGGAATAATGCTGTAACATAACAAAATGTGGGAAAAGTGAAGCGCTGTGAATACTTTCCGGATGCACTGTATATGCTCGGACAACAGAAATTGTGCCTAAAATTGTGTTCTAGGGCAGCTAAATGTGTCTAGCACCTTTATGCAATAAAATGGAAAGAGAAAAACAAAACTGCTTTGCTGCATATTGTATTTGATTTGTCGATGTGCATAATAATTTTTCTAGTTTTTTTTAGCCTGTTGTTTTTCGATCATAAATAAATAAATAAAGTGCACATATTTTTTCCAACTGCTCTTTCTGATTATTTTGTGTTTCGGGGGCAGAAGGAGCACTGAGCCTTTCAGTAATTTAACACAGTGGGTGTGTGAGAAACACTGGTGAGTGGTGTGTGCTCTCTGTAAACAAGGAATTTGCTGTTCTAACCACAGCCTGAGGAAAGATTGTTTTTACTCATTTATTACAGGCTTCAGCTGAACAAATACAGCCTCTAAACCCTCCTGATATTTGAAACTGATTTTAAATATCCATGTTTTGTGAACACTTCCTGCTCTCCCATTTTTGTATCTTTCAGCATCACTTCACTTCAATAATGAGAAAGTTCTCAGTTTGCTCTGGTCCGTAATGATACAAGTGAGAGAGAACTGTGAACACGCGTGTGCTTTCTCTGCTTTCATTTTAAATTGGTATTCTCCAATATCCACCAGCCTTCACTCACTCTGCTGGGACAGAACAGCTACAGAGTCATATCTGATTGAGCTAGGGTCATCAATAAAGACCATTCCTTCCAACACACTTGGCAAGGAAAGAAGTCCAATGTGTGATCATTTCTGTCAAATGGTCGTTTTTATTGGGTGAAGATGCATCAAGTGTTGGATCTTAGCCAATATTTAATAGAAATTTTCTTTACTTTTCTCAGTAGAATTGACGTGGTAGTGATTAAAAGAAAGAACTACATTTCTCAACAAATATAGGGAAATCTTCACAGATATAATCTAACCTCAATTTGAATTACACTTGAGTGGCCTCAAAGGAGATCTAGTGAATGAATCATCAGCCTTTTTGCTCAGCAAGAGCCTTATTAATTTTTATTCGAACCCTATTCTGTCTGTCTCAGTAACACATTATTAAGAACATTAGGTCTCCATATTAGAGTAGACTAAAATTTAATCAATTAATTCTAAGCACTTCAAGTCAAGTGCAGGGTTTTCTTTATTCCTTCTGTTCAGTTTGTTCCCTGCAACATTTTAATAATCACTCAGGTCTTTAGCATCTATCTGTATTCTTTACACAGAGTCCTTCAGCTCTTGCTCGTTTCTCAAACATACCTGAAAGACACTAAATACTGAACAAGCCACTGGTTTCTGATGTCAAGTGTTAGGACGTACTTCAGATTTGCTGCGTATCTGCTATAACTGGAGAAAGGAAATGAAGTAGTTGACAGGTTATACAGACCTTTACAGTGACTTATCTCACAAGAGGACTGTATTCTGAAGCTTACAAAATGGATGCTGTCAATATTTGAAATTTCTGTCCGTCTCTTGGTGACAGGCTGTCCTTTTTATGGGTGTTACAGTTCGAAAGTTTCACTGTATGATAAACTGTGGATGATGTGCTTAGGAACGTGCTAGGAGTGGTAGCAGAGGTAGCACTGTTATTTGTTTACAGCAGTAGCGGATTACATAGCTGAAGGGTTTTCGTTCATGTCCCCTGGGCAGAGAAACGGAGGTTACTGTAGTATGATTTAAGGGAAGTGATGAAATTTGAAGTGATTGTAATAGATGGAAATACATTTGAACTGTAATTTTAGTCAACAATAACATAACGTCTGATTATGGTAAATGGTCTTCACTTATATAGCACTTTTTTAACGTTAGCGGTTCCAAAGCACTTTACACGGTGTCTCTTTTATCCATTCTCACACACACACACACACACACACACACACACACACACACACACACACACCCCAATGCAGAGCTGCCATGCAAGGCGCTAACTTGCCATCAGGAGCAACTTGGGGTTCAGGACACTTCGGTATGTGGAGTCATGTGGGCTGGGAATCGAACCACCAACCCTGTGATTAGTGGACAACCCGCTCTACCACCTGAGCCACAGCCGCCCCATCAATTATTATATGATTATACATGATGATACACCATGACAGTGAAACCGTGACACTATTACAACCCTAGTCCTCTTACACTTCATAAGATGAGAATGGTGTTGCACTTTGTTTGACTGAAAAAGTCAAGAGGGCAAAACCTTTACTTTCCACCTGGGGCAGTGAATCTAATCCTGCAGTCTCCAGTGTCCAGACTGACAATCAAGGAAGTATAATATTTTTCAGATAAATCAAAATGGTCGGTAAACCAAAATGATTAATGATGTGGTCTAACCTCAGTAATATGTATGTCCCTGTCAGCCTTTGGTCAAAACCTTATGAAAGCCTGTTAGTAGATTTGATGAAATAAGTGATCTGTGTTTGTCAGGCTGCAGATGCTTGAGGCCATCTGTAAACACTGGGAAGGACCAATCAGTCTGGCTCTCTACCTGTCTGATGCTGAGGCACAGCAATTCCTGCGCTATGCTCAGGGTTCTGAGGTGCTTATGAGCAGAAGCAATGTGGGATACCATATCGTCTACAAAGAGGGCCAATTCTACCCCGTCAACCTGCTGCGCAATGTTGCCATGAAACAAGTCAACACACCGTACATGTTCCTGTCTGACATTGACTTCCTGCCCATGTATGGACTCTATGAATACCTCAGGTAAGATAAGTTGGCTTACAGTGCTGTGAAAAAGTATTTGACCCCTTCTGGTTTTGTGTACATCTCAAACTAAACAGTTTTACTTCTTCAAATGAAATACAACCTGATATAAAACAAAGGCAACCCACACACTGTTTCAAAATCATATTCTGTAAACACACAATACAGTTTGTATTTATTTAATTGAGCCAAAAAAATAATAATAATAATAAATTATCCAACACATATCACCCATGTGAAAAACTGTTTGCCCTTAAACTTAAAATCTGGTTGTGCCACCTTTAGCAGCAATAATTGCTATCAAACGCTTCCGATAACTGGAGATCAGTCTTTCACTTAATTCTAGGACTTACTCCTATGCTTTGGATCATTGTCTTGCTGCATAATCCAGTTGCGCTTGAGTTTCAACTAACAGACTGAAGACCGGACATTCTCCTTTAGGATTTTCTGGTCGAGAACAGAATTCATGTTTCCCTCAATTCTAGCAAGTTGCACACTCCTCAGTCCACAGAACATTCTCCCAAAAGGTTTGAGGATCATCAAGGTGTGTTTTGGCAAAATTCAGACGGACCTTAATGTTCTTCTGGGTTAGCAGTGGTTTTCACCTCACCACTCTTCCATGGATGCCTTTTTTTGCCCAGTGTCTTTCTGATAGTGGAGTCATGAAGAGTGACCTTTACTGATGCAAGAAAGGCCTGTAGTTACTTTGATGTTGTTCTTGGCTCTTTTGTGATTTGCTGGATAAGTTTTCACTGTACTCTTGGAGGAAGTTTGGAATGACGGCCACTTCTGGGAAGGTTCGCTACTGTGCTGAGTTTATCCATTTAGAGATAATGGCTCTCATTGTGGTTCTTTGGAGTCCCAGAGCCTTTGAAATAGCCTTGTAACCCTTCCCAGACTGATGTATTTTTTTAATCACCCTCTTCTTCATCAAATCTGGAATTTCTTTCAACTGTGGCATAGTGTGTTACTGGGTAAGACCTTTTAACCAACTTCAAGTGTTGAAAAAGTTCTATTTAAGTGTTGATTTGATTGAACAGGGTTTGCAGTAATCAGGTCTGGTTGTGTCTAGTCCAGCTGAACCCCATTATGAATGCAGTTTCATAGATTTGGGGAATTGCAGGGACAAATACATTGTCACACAGGCCCAGTTGGCATTGGACAACGTTTTTGCTTCAATAAATAACATTAGCATTTAAAAACTGTATTTTGTTTTTACTCAGGTTGCCTTTGTTTTATCTTAGATTTTGTTACAATTTCTGAAACAGTTCAGTACGAGATGTACACAAAACAGAAGAAATCAGGAGATTACTTTTTCACAGCACTGTATATTGTGTTTCTACTCCACACACACCTCAGCAAGGTAATCCAGACCTGCCAACCTTCATGCATTTTACACATCAGAGTACACTAGTACGAGTTATCTCTCAAAAAATGGCAAAAGTGCAGTCTTTTTTCCTCCAACGATTAAAAACAGCAGATGAGCCAATTAACATATGAATCTGAAATGATGCGTAGGTGCCTATAGGTCTCGAACTCTCAGATATCAACCAGCACTCTCTGGAAGCCGCACTCCCTTCCCCCATCTCACATTAGTAATTGTTTGACTGGTGCTGTCATCCAGACTCAATATTCCTGTTTGAGGGAACTGATGAGGCACCCTCAGCTTCTGTCAAGGTAAATGGAGAATGTTTTGCGTTCATTAATGGACTATATTAGACACGTATTGTTAACATCAATTAATTATATTTATTAGGGATGCCACCGAAATTTCAGCCATCAAAACGTCAACTGAAAATGATCAAAATGAAACTTTTGTTTTTCTGATTAAATAAAAACAGGCAGAGAATTTGGACCCTGTTAAAAAAGATTAAATAGGCCTATAAAGAAGTGTTAAATCTAACACGTTACACATACTTTTAATGGTAGCCTAATGATAATTGTAAAGTGATTAAGAACGCTGTTTGTTTGCTTTGCTCTCCTGCGCCAGTCAGCAACGATGTGTTCAAACAGTTTGAGCATCAGTGAAACAATACAGATATCAGTGTGGAACAGACCCCTTTTCATAAGGGTCATGTACACAAGCTATTTGTAAAAGGAATAGGCCTGTAATTAAAAAATGTTCTGTTTTGGTTTTTTTGACAGTTTACAACATTACATTTTTTTTTTTCCTCCCACTTCTTTCAGCAGAACTACACATTATTCCTCTTCAGGCCTGGCAGGTCTGGTAATCAAGAACTCTGTACCCTTTAGCCTGTTTGTACATGATCCGGATATGACCAGATTTGCTCTGAGGCCCTTGAGTGTTCCATAGCAGGACTAAGAATAGTCAAGAGCTGTGAATGTTCCTAAAAACTATTAGTAAAGACTTAGGCTTTCAATCAATAAGGAAATTAACAGAAATGTTATTGTATGACTGTTTCCACTGCCTTATTTATTACAAGCTGAACAATAACATCAATGTATAATGTCTTTCCTGCAGGAAATCTGTAGTACAGCTTGACATGGCGCACACCAAAAAGGCTCTGGTAGTGCCTGCATTTGAGACGCTGCGTTACCGGCTGTCATTCCCCAAATCCAAGGCTGAGCTGCTGTCCCAGCTGGACATGGGCACGCTCTTCACCTTCAGGTTTCCCTCAAAAATATGTCAGAAGTATCGCAGTGACTTCTTCATAGAAGCAAGAGGTTTCCTGCCCAAATTTTTTTTGCTTGATTAAATCTTTGGTTTTCTTCAGATATCATGTATGGACAAAAGGCCACGCTCCAACCAACTTTGCGAAATGGCGGACAGCCACAACGCCGTACAGAGTGCAGTGGGAGGCTGACTTTGAGCCTTACGTGATGGTGAGGAGGGACAGTCCAGAATATGACCGCAGATTTGTGGGATTCGGCTGGAACAAAGTGGCTCACATTATGGAGCTGGATGCACAGGTAATGCTACAAACATGAACTGCTGTTTGCACAAAAGTCATATTTTCTGGCTGAAAACTGAGACATAAACTCAGTGATGTATCTAAATAACCTCCATGGCTTTGACATGACATGGTCAGTGATTAGAGGATGGCAAAATAATGTCGGTTGCTGTGGTGCATTTTGACAACGTTGGTTCTGTTAAGTAATTTGCCGAGTAAGTAAATAATACAAATTGTTCTTCATATAGAAATTTTCTATAGCCAGATAGATAATCCAGAATGCCAGGGGGAGATTAGGCATTTTCATGTACAGTGCTGTGAAAAAGTATTTGCTGATTTCTTCTGTTTTTTTTGTACATCTCATATTAAATAGTTTTAGATCTTCAAACAAAATCCAACATAAAACAAAAGCAACCTGAGTAAACACACAATACAGTTTTTATTCATTTCCTTTTTTTTTTAATTGAAGCAAAAAAAAAGTTATCCAACACCTATCACCCATGTGAAAAACTAATTGCCCCCCTAAACTTAAAATCTGGTTGTGCCACCTTCAGCAGCAATAACTGCAACCAGACACTTCCAGTAACTGGAGATCAGACTTTTTCACAGTACTGTATAATCGTACATCCTGGTATTTTTAACATTAGTACATTCGAGCACTCTAAAAGTATGAATTGGTCTTTTCCATTGAAGACACATTTGAATTACTAGTGTGACATTTATATTTAGAGCATTTAGCAGGTGCCCTTTTCCAGCAGGACTAACAGAAGTACTTTGACTCCATCATTGACGTTCTTTACTAACGCATCTGCATTTCTGTTCTCTCATTAATTAATTGGCACATAATAGAAACGCAATTAAGCAGCAGAGCATCGGTTATATTTTGGATGAGCATACAACTGATTTAAATAGTTAGATAGCAGCGTCTTCTAAAATATACATCTGAACGAATTATTTTATCGTTCTTCCCGACAGGAATACGAGTTTGTGGTTCTGCCCAACGCCTATATGATCCACATGCCTCATGCGCCGAGCTTCGACATCACCAAGTTCCGCTCCAACAAACAATACCGTGCTTGCCTCAAGACTCTCAAAGAAGAGTTTCAGCAGAACATGTCTCGCCGCTACGGATTTGCTGCCCTCAAATACATGACTGCAGACAACAACAGCTAGTGAAGTCACAGTAAAGTTTCAGTTTTCAGGTGGTACCATTAGATATCACATAGGAAAGCAGTGGGTCTGTAATGGACCCAACAATGGACTCAGGAGTGTGTTCTTCCATTCTATCCTTCAGGAAGCTGCCATGATGACCATTTTGTCTCTGCACTGGAAACAGAAATAGTGCAGTGTGTCATGGCGTTGTTCTGGACTAATTCAATCCACCCAGCTTGCCAGATTGACCTGCTCCATAAACAGGAATTGAGATGTTATTAACCATTGGGCAAGCACAAAAATGTATATGGGCTGACTTGTGTTCCAGTCAGCTGGACTGAATATGAGCAAAGGGAATGCCACTGCAGAGACCGAGCTGTGGTTTGGTGTTGGATTACATCTGCTGATGCCCAGAAGCTGAATTTAACATGTTTGTGTGTGCTTTCGGTCATAGGGTGATGTTTGTTTAGCAGTACTGGATCTCAGAATAATGACACGTTAGCTTTCACAATAAGCAACACAGAGACACAGAAAGGGATTCCCAGTCATTTTTGTCAGGAAAGTGATTATTAAAGTGAGTATTAATATGATGTTTACATCTTTTACAGAACATAACAGTATTGTTTTTTTTAAATTAAAAAAGGTTAATGTCTTAGATTTTATAGCACCTTTGTGGAATCACTTTTCTTGTTAGAGCTCAGTAAGAGCCCAGGTGGGCTAAAGATTGCATCCAATACTTAGTAACTGTTGTGTTTATGGGAAATGTCAGGCTCTCAGCATTGACAATCCAGACACAGACGAAAGCCCCGAATCATGTATTTGTAAAACTGAGTCACTTTTTTTTTCTGCAGTATTTTATTGTACGTTTTCATATTTCTGTGCTCAATGTGATTTAAATGTTTTGTGTCATTGTTCTATGTCTATAAGTATGACATTTACATTTCTTGCAGCTAACAGAAATGCACTCAGAGTTTAAAAGGCGAAGGTAAGGGGGGGGGGGGGGGGGGGGGGGGTAACAAGAGAACAGGTAATATGTAGTAC
Source organism: Ictalurus punctatus (assembly GCF_001660625.3). Taxonomy (NCBI): domain Eukaryota; kingdom Metazoa; phylum Chordata; class Actinopteri; order Siluriformes; family Ictaluridae; genus Ictalurus; species Ictalurus punctatus. Next base: position 14,557,498 of record NC_030434.2, on the reverse strand, counting down.
ACGGTGTTATTTAGGACGCAAGTCAACTGCCAGTACCGGTATACATGATGTACAAATAATTGTGCAGCATTTTTCCAGGGTTAGTTTGCACTTTTTTCCTCTAATGATGTGGAAATTCCTTCATTTATGTTGTTTTTGAATGAAAGAAATCCTAATTCACACACCCACAAATCTGAAAAATCAAGAACAATGTTGGGTTTGACGGTGAAAATGGACATTTGAATTGAGGGACCACATATATGGGCATGTTATTTTGCTGATCTCTGTCAGCAGCTGTTGATTGCTCTTGTTGGTTTACAGATCATTTGTACAGTGTATAGAAACGGTGAAATGGCTGCACACAGCTGACCTTTTCACGCTTGATCTGCTGCTCAAACTTTTTGAATGAATCTGTGCTAACTGGTGCAGGAGAAGAAAAACAAAAAAAACTAGATACACTTTTAATTTCTTTATAATTACCATTAACATTATTTGTACAGTGTTACTGTAGATTTGATATTTCTTTGTAGGCATATTTAATCTTTTGTTTTAGGTCATTTTTTTGTCTTCTGGTGACTATTTGACTATTTTCAGCCAGAATGTTTGGCATCCCTAATAAATATAGTTAACTGAAGTTAACTGTATACTGGTTTAAAGTCAAACTGCACTTTGTATACCTTGACAGAAGTCGAGGATGCCATGTCAGTCGAGAGCAGCACCCAAATCATCTGGCATTTTCAGAAGGGGGTGGTCGGGGGAGACGACTTCTCTTTGGCATATTTTTGAGTGATAACTAGTACTAGTAAAGTATTAAAATGCGGAGCTCCCACACATCATGTGTGAAAGTTGGCAGGTCTGATAGACTAGCATGGCTGCTGGAAAAAGTCATCAAACATCCTGTATGTTTACTTCAGTTTTTAATGTGTGCAGACAGGGTTTGTGTGTGTGAGAATGAGTGAGTGTGGCTAAACACATGTGTCCAAGACTGACAGATTTTCTGTTACCTGAATAAAAAAAAATTGTGGAATTGTTCTTTTTCTCGGTGTGTGCAGTATCTGCCATTTTCCCCTCTGATATTTTGAAGTACCTTAAAAGCACAGCATAAACTATTCCAGCATAAGAAATATAAAATTTGGATGATCACAATGTAGCACACTAAAATCGGATGTAATTTAGAGACACTGACTACACTCACCTTCTGCGTGATGTTTATTAATGTGTATTAATAATAGAGGTGAGCTTACAGTCACAGGCAGACTACCAATATCTAATCTAACAGCTGTGTTGGATTTAACGTTTACATTCACAGCAGTGCAGATGCTGACTAATGAGGGATCATGCTGAGAAATGTAAGCAGAGGTGACTACAACCCCTGGCAAAAATGATGGACTCGCCACACTTAGAGGATGCTCACCCGGCTTTTTTACTTGGTAGCACATAAACAAATCACAGATAGTACACAAAACAATTTTTGGTTAATAGCCGAACATTCTGCCTTCACTAAACATACCTCAAACAAAATAAATGAAATTATTTTAATCAATGGCATATTTTTTTCCAAATCAAGTAGAGGGAAAAATTATGGAATCACCATTTAATTTGCATTTCTAAAAGAAATACCAGCACGAGTCTAAAAATGCAAATTAGTCTGCAGTTGAAAGAGAGTGCTTACACACCTTAACGAGCTGTTGGACTTGGCTAATTGAAAGGAAACATGGCCCCAACAAGAGAGTTTTCTATTGAAACAATGGAAAGGATTCTAAAACTGCTTCAAGAAGGAAATCCAACACAGTGTGGGGCAAAAGATGTTGGTTGTTCCCAGCCAGCTGTGTATAAAATTTGGTGCAAGTATAAACAAAAGGGGAAGGTTATAAAAGGAAATCAAGATTACAGTGGGCTAAAGAGAAGCAGTCATGGAGTGTGGATGATTGGAGGAAAGCGATATTCAGTGATGAATCACGAATCTGCGTTGGCCAAGGAGATGATGCTGGAACTTTTGTCTGGTGCCGTTCTAATGAGACATATAAAGATGACTGCCTGAAGAAAACAATCAAATTCCCCCACTCATTTATGATATGGGTTTGCATGTCAGGTAAAGGTCCAGGGGAGACTTCAACAGTCAATGCACAGGTGTACACTGAAATTTTGGACACTTTTCTCATTCTATCGTTAGAAAATAGGTTTGGTGATGAAGTCATTTTTCAGGATGATGATGCATCTCACCACAGAGCAAAGAGTGTTAAAGATCAACTCAGTGACCTGGCCAGCTAACAATCCAGATCTCAATCTGATTTAAAATTTATGGTGGAAATTTTAAAAATTGGTCCATGACAAAGTTCTCTCCTGCAACGCTGACAGATCAACTGCTATCCGAGAAAGTTGGAACCAGCTTGATAGAGAATATTGTTTTTCATTAATGAAGTCCATGCCTCAAAGAAAGAAACCTGGAGGAGTTGCAAAGTACTTGTGATTTTTTTGTTTGTTGTTGATGATTCCATAATTTTTCCCTCTACTTGATCTGGAAAAAAATATGCCATTAATTATAAAACTTTAATTGAACTGTTTATATAAGGTATATCTCACAAAGTCAGAATGCTCAGCTATTAAACAAAAAATGTTTTGTGTCATATCTGTGATTTGTTTATTTGCAACAAAGTAAAAAAAAAAATGATGAATGAGCATCCTCATCCTCTAGTGTAATGATTCCATCATTTTTGCCAGGGGTTGTACTAACACTGGAAACACAATTTGTAAAGGCTCATCTAGCTTTAATGTTATTTATTTAAATAAATAAATTTTTTAAAAAAGAGAAGAGAACATTGGAACTCTTATGGCTTACAGAAATGTCATCATTACATATATGACAGTAAGCTGGGACTGAACACAATGTTTAAAAAAAATAATAAATGAATTCAGAGGAACCTACTGACAATTCAACACCTCAAACCGTAACAGTATTCACTGTCGAATGAAATGGAAAGCAGCCGCAAAGACTACAGCGGGAAGCACTGGCTAGAAATCTTCATCCAAGCTTTCTGAACACCTCAAGAGATGCTCTTCATCCTCAGCTGCTTGAGACAGAACCTGAAACATGTTGAGTGGAAGATAAAGGTGTAAACAAAAGCTAGAAGTGTCTGTCAGTAATTAAGGAATAAAACGTAATGGGGCGTATGGGGTTATAAGAAAATAATCAACACCGAGGTGGTGTGATATGACGCTGTGGGCCGTTACCACACCAAAGTTGAGTATTTTCTTATAACAGCAGATCCTGCAGAGCTTTATTCCAATGATCTCATGGCAATTTGCCAGTGCTTACCATTTTTAATTTATTAATGAACGACGTCACTTTTTATCCATTTATAGTTACATTTAATATTGTGGAACGCTCAAAAAAACAAGTTAGTTCCTGTTCTCATTTACTTTATAGCAGCTATTCACAACCGTTCCATCACCAGTCTCTTTTTTCTCTCTTAAAGTTAATAAGACCAAAAAAAGATCAGCTGATCGTGTTACCGAGAAACCGGGAAAATCCCTCTATCCTGAAGACGCCCATAATGGAAAACAATGTTCTGACACCTGGGACCCCTTGTTATGTTAAATGTTAGCTAAACACCTCCTTGCGCAAATCTTAGCCAGATCAACAATTATAATTGTTGACAATTGTTGATATGGCAAAGTTCATGTTTAAAAGTTCATTGTTTAAAATTAAAAAAAATTATTCAAGTTAAATGTTTAGTGAACATTTAAAATAACATGCTTTTTGAAGCATTATTATTATTAGCCTTATTGTATGTAGCATGTCTGCAATATAAGTCCCTATACTATACTATAGAAACGATAACTTATTAGAACAAGTGCGTTAACGTAAACTGTGATTTGCCTTGCAGCTGAACTGCTGTTATTATCGACAACACTTGAACAATCAGATTTGAGAATTTACCAGCACTGTGGTATAATGGGTCAACAACTAACTGTACACACTATAGTAAATTGATTTGCGAGCTCAAATCCCAGCACTGTCAAGCTGCCTCTGTTGAGCCCTTAACTCTCTCCGCTCCAGGAGCTCCATGTCATGGCTTCCTAACAAGTTTCGATATACAAAGAATACTCTACTGTACTCGAATATATTTCCTTTAAAAGCTGTCTTTGTAAGCTGGGTAAGTGTTCCATACATTCACTGTGTGAGTTTATCATATAACCGCTACATATTATAATCTTAAACAAATCAGTAGTTTAACAAAAGAAAAAAATGCTGATCAGCTAAAGCATGCTTGGTTTTCTAAGTTGCCTTCCTATGCTTACGCTTTGGTTTATGTAGTTAAAAGGTACAGCTGTATAAATCTCATAGCTGGTAGTTTATGTGTAAATACCTGACTGACTATGTTTGAGGTTACAGTAAAATTTTGAGGTTACAGTAAAAATAGAACCATCACTGTCAGATGGGTTTCTAAAAGTAATTAATCAGGGTTAGCAGTGGACGAGTAACTTTTTGGTCCCTATGTACTCATTAATTTGATCAGTTCTGCTCTGTTTGCTACATTTCTTTACATTGATATCTTTTTATTAGTTAATTTAAACATTTTAAATGTTGTCTTCTGTCAGCAGTACAGTATGTGTAAACCCTCTTCTGTTTTGATGATGATGTGATGTAAAAAGGGCATCACAGACATTAAAAGTTTCATTATGGCATATAGCTATATAAAATCTTGACCAAGTTGTGAGAAAAGTGCATTTAGCTAGCAAGGAAACAGGTTTAACCGTTAAGATTTTAAATCTGAATTTGAATTCATAAACTTGCCAAAAACAACTCTGTAAACAAACCAATCAGCTCTGTAAAACAAAACATTTGAATTCAGTATGTTCACCTCAGCCCTTCCTACCTGTGGAAGCTCCTGATCCTCAGCCATGTGGTTCTTGATGAAGCCCGAAATGTCCTTGTAGATTTGCCTCAGCTTCTCGTAATCACAGCTATGCAGTACTGCAGGCCTGTGGGATTGACAGCAGCTCAGGGAAATGTGATTCTTACGAGCGTTTGCAATGACATTTGCACCACAGAAGAAATCACACATCGCAGACAGAACTTTGAATGATTGCTGCAATGAGAGAGGAGTAAAAAGAGCAATACTCAAAAAAAGTAGAAGTATGGTACACTGCAGCACATGCAAATATCAGCATAGTGATGAACATTAAAGCACACACACAAAAGAATAAAGAATATTATATCTATCTATATCTATATATACATATATACACACACATAAATAGATAGATATACACACAATTTTTGTGATTAGTTTTTCATATTGGTCAAATTGGTGTTGGATAACTTTTTTTGCTTTAATTTTTATATAAACTATTGTGTTTACTCAGGTTGCATTTGTTTTATGTTGTATTTCGTTTGAAGATCTAAAACTATTTAAAAACAGAAGAAATCAGGATGGGGCAAATACTTTTTCACAACACTGTATAACTGTTAGTGTCATAGCATCATATTACATTACATGGTGGGGGCTTGATCATTTTTAAAATGTAGCAGTAAAATATGTCACAATTTCATAGTTTATTGAGGATTAATTTAGTCTGTTTAATTTTATTTGTAAATGTTAATGATGGGACAATATCTATTCAATTGAATACACTTGTTTTTATCTAAAACAAATCACTTATCAAATTTTATATCTGAAATTTCCTCTGGTAATTGTTATTGTAACAAGGAATGATCACTAGACTAGCCCTAAAGGAAAAATTCAGTAGACTAACAAGATGTTACGTTGTAGCTCACCGTTTTCTTTTGCATTATGTTATTGAGGGGAAAAAAGCCAATAAGCAAGAATGACCTTATTTATAAGCCACGGTTATGCTGATTAATCATTGGTCAGGTCATTCACATGAATAATCGACTATTAAAATATGATTGTTTTGCAGTCTGTATGAACATTTCTTTCCCGTGGAACTGATTTCATTTATGAATATCCATATAACTACAGGTTCATATGTATCTTTATAATGTGTGAAGGCGTATGCTAAAGTCTATTTCTTTGAGTTTCAAGTCTAATCCTGTGTGTGTGTGTGTGTGTGTGTGTGTGTGTGTGTGTGTGTGTGTGCGTGTGTATGTGTGCGCGTGCGTGCGTGCCCAATGCCTGTTCTACAGGGAGCACCCCCCCGACTGTGATTGATTGCTTCAATCGAGACGCAGCAGACATCCTGGATTAGAGTGCTACGTGAGGAGACTATTCTCCCCCCGCCAATCCACTCATCTACCTGCCTCTGTCATCTCCCCCTCTCTCTGTCCTCTCTGGAGATGCTTCTCTATATTCCTCTCAATATTTTCTCTTTTGAAACTAGAGGACACTAAGTGCCACAGTCAATGAGTATTATCTCTGCTTTTGGTTCTTCTGGCCCTAAATGCTTTATTCGATACCTTGACATTGCTTTCCTAAGCCTGTCTATTCCTGCTTTAGCTAAACCGCTTCTTGTTATCATCACAGCAAAGTGATACACTGTACTTTAAGAGCATCAAGTAGTTACGCGCACATCTGCCTATTTTTTTTCTGTGTCTGTTATTACAGTTTTCTAAATAATTCAGTCGCTACTATGGATGCACAGCATACCACATTATCCATGTGTTGCTGATGTACTGGCAGAAATAAAAGCTTTATCACAGGCATTATACCATAATATTCCATACTTTGGTGACAGCTAGGAATCTTTATGCACAACTTGCTTCACTTCAATTCAGTGCGTCATGATGTGATTATAAAAAGATGCATTTAGATTTTTTTCCCCTATAGGCTACATTTTTCCCGTATGAACAGTTGCTGCTCTTAAGATATTATCTTTTCACTTTCATCCATTATGAAAAAACACTAGGCTTAATGCATTTCCATTAGGGCTGCAGGAACAAATTTCATTGTTCAAATACTATTTTAAATTTTCATAATATTTACATAATCACAGGCAAAGAAAAATCCACATTTCAGTGTTTACTCCCAGGTTCTACTTTTACTGGCTTCATTTAAGTGTGTTGAAACTTTTTAACCTTTTGGCTAAGTGCATTGAGCATACACAGTGCAGAATAAGCCATTTAGGATTCAGCCTGTATTCATTACTCCTGAGTGAGGAACAGTTCAACATTGTGCATTTTATGTCAAAATCATATTGGATTTGATCCGTTAGAAAGGGGTCAAATACGCAGAAGATGCTGGAAAAGTAAAGAATGTGCAGGACCTGGAGGATTTTTCTGAAGAACAGTGGGCAGTTTAACTTTTAACTCTTTTAACAGTCGGCAGTTTGTGTAAATTCAATTATTATTGTGTCTTGTGGACTATATGTAAACATCTGCTATGTGAAAGAGCTTATTCAGGGCAGTGCTAAATAAACAACATGCAATTTTAATGATCTCTCATTTTATTTTATTTTTGAATTATTACAATTTTGCAGAGTCTGCAAGGCGTATGTAAACTTATGACCTCATCTGTATATTATCAAGTGAATATATCTTAAATATATACAAATTTATTAAATATCTCTTATTATGAAATCATTTAAAATGAAGTACAAGATTAAGTCAACCTGTTTTTAGATGCTTTTCCAGCTATTCAATAATAATGTATTTGGTTTGTTGTACCATTATTGGGTAATTGACGATTGAAATACTTTTTGTTTTTTCATAATTAAAACTCATTTTTAAAAGCCATTTTTCACTTCCCAATTTTAGATTTGCGTTATTGTAAAGCCAAAACTCTTGTTTAGCTAGGAAAGTGTAGTACCTGTGTGTGATATGTGCATTACCTGTTAACTGAAGCAGCATCCATATCTCTCTGCACCACATCATAGGCATCCTGTAGTAGATCCTGCAAGTAATAACATGAATACAAAAGAGCACAATATTAAATCCTGGAGCTCTTATAAAGTCTGCAGGGACACTCACAGAGATCTGTAAGTATTGAGTGACAGTTTCAGTATTCTGGAGCTGCTGATGAAAAGAGAAATCTCTAATGCATTTCTGGTTAGGCTGTTAGGCTAATATGTGATAAATCAAAATGTCTTGTGTTTTCAGAAGTGGACAATTTTGTCCTGTGACATAATCAGAGTGTTGAAGACACTGCGTGTCAGCATAAAGTGATACTCCAATATGGAAATCTTTGTGAAAAAGAGGGATGAAGTGATGGCCACAGTCACAAGAACATGTGGCACGGCTAGCTGGAAATCACACATTCTTTCGACTTCCTGTTGGGCTCTTGTGTCTGCTGTCCTCTAGACAGTGATAAACAATTTTCATACTAGATGGGGCCTTGGAGGAAGGATCCTGTTTATGTAGCTAGCAGACCCTGCTATTGACACATTAACAAAATTAATGGTGCTAAAGGAAGTCTGGGCTCAGGGGTTTGAAAGAACAGAGAAAGAACTGTTGGCTGAGAAACAGAGGGCCATCAATAGCCAATTGTAACTAAGCAAGGCAATTGGAAATGTAAAGGCAGTCCAAATGGCTTTCAAAATAAGCCCAAATTTACAGCATCACTCCTTACCTCCTCAACAGCATACGATGCAGACGGATTTAAGCTGGTGAGAGGTGGGGTGGTGATCTCAGTTTGGCCTTCCCATGAGACCGAGCTCTGGTCTAGAGCATGTTGCTGTGCTTCCGCCTTTCGCTCCGGAGGAAGAGAGCTCCACAGGCCTGAGATGGCCTCGGACACTACAGAAAGACCCGTCTGATCTGGAGTGAGCACTCCACTGCGCAAAAGGAGCTCAAGAGTCTCACCGTAGAAAAAGAGATATCTGCACAAAGAGTATCTCTCTCGGTCAAACTGTGCGCTCTTTTATTCTGTGCTATATTTTCCCTTCAAGAAAAGGACCCATTTTATAAATATGTGCAATGATCTAACTATCGAATGTCACTACATTAGATGATAAAAAAAAAACATTTAAAAAAAACAATAAATACATTTTTAAAATCCAAAACCGAAACATCACACTCTGCTGGATAGGTGTGATCGAAATGCACATCAAACTAATCAATTTAGTTTGTAAACCAGCTTTCAAATTGCACTGTCATATCATCATGTAAATAGAGAAAAGCACTTACACACTCTGTATAGATGACCGTTTCAAATTGTTTAAACAACCTAATAGAAAGATATGTCCTTTAGCCAACAAATCCAAACTGACTGAATTAATCATCAATTATTTCCCCACAGATGTAAGAGAGGACAGCGATCAGTGGGGTGAAAAGACAAAGATGAGGCTCATAATCAAAGTGAGAACTCATCTCCTATTGTAACCATATAATTACTTAACGTTTGACCGTAATGTTTTCTCCAAATTTAGATTAGGTTATAAATTTATATAGATATATATGGCATTTGCATGCTCAGGATCATATTAAATCAGGTTAAGATCATTTCAACTGTTATAACATAGAAGTGATAGCAGAGTTTGTAAGGACTCTTAAAATAGTTTATGGGTTAAATAGTTTAAATATAATGATTTCTAATAAGCTATAAGTGTTACCCTTTTTATACAAAATCTTCTTCTTATGTATATATTTTGTATCGCACAGCTGTAGAGTACCTGAGCCTCACAACAATTATTTCAATGTACAATTGTCCCTGACATCTTGTGCACATGGCACATAAACTTGAAACTTGATCTATCTATCTATCTATCTGTCTATCTATCTATCTATCTATCTATCTAACTAACTAACTAACTCACCCCTCAAACTCCTGGATGTTGGGGACAGATGACCCTGATGACTGGGACTGAAGCAGCTCATCTGATTCTTCATCAGTTGAATCTACCACACTGCTCTTGTGGCCCTCATCTACATCAGGTACACAAGCTGCATGGCTGTGTCACAGCATTCAACACAGTTGAATGCATGATGAGGTGTTACAAAACGTCCTCTAGTATATAATGGCAAAGTCTAACATGGAACTGCAGATTTAGGACTGTACAATGCCATTGTTACCGTGAGAGTTTGCTGACATCTAGTGGTACTTAATAAAAATGACAGGCAGTCTTACGAGTGTTTGGAATAGAGCCTCCTATACTGTTCTCGCACGTCTTCCAAACTCTTCGGTCCTCCATCATCATCAAGATAGACTTCTAGAAAAATTAGAAATTTAGTCATGATATGACATGTAAGATATATAAGTGACTAAGTGAAGCATAAAAGCATCTATAAATTTAACATGTTCCCTTTTGGTTACTGAGGTGTTTTGTGTGTGTGTGTGTGTGTGTGTGTGTGTGTGTGTGTGTGTGTGTGTGTGTGTGTGTGTGTGTGTGTGTGACCTTTCAGTGCAAGGAGTTTGCTGAGGTAAGCCTCTTTCTCCAGAAGAAATCCCATGGCATGATCTAGAATCTTCCACTGCAAAATATATAAATAAATAAATAATCATCATCTCCAAATGTTCATTCTCAGTTAGAAACACTGAATACAATGTTATACAGTGCTGTTAAAAAGCTGATTTCTTCTGTTTTTGTGTATCTCTCATACTAAATAGTTTTAGATCTTCACACGATCTTCAACAATAAATAATATCCAATACTTATCACCCATGTGAAAAACTAATTGCCCCCTTTAAAATTAGGTGATTTTGAATTTGATGGCTGCAACACGTCTCAAAAACTTGGGACGGGCCAACAAAAGGCTGAAAAAGTAAGTGTTACTAAAAAGAAACAGCTGGAGGTTAATTAACAACAGGTCAGTAACATGACTGGGTATAAAAAAAAGAGTATCTTAGAGAGGCAGAGTGTTTCAGAAGTAAAGATGGGCAGACGTTCACCAATCTGTGAAAAACTGCGTCTACAATTTGAGGAACAATTTCAGAATAATGTTCCGCAACGTAAAATTGCTAAATTTTTTGAGACATGTTGCAGCCACTGAATTCAATATTACCTTAATTTTTTTTTTTAAATGGTACATTTCCTCAGTTTAAACATTAGATATGTTTACTATGTTCTATTGTGAATAACATAAGATTTTCAAATCATTGCATTCTGTTTTTATTTACCTTTTACACAGTGTCCAAACTTGTTTGGAATCAGGGTTGTAGTTAGTGTGTTAAACCATGATAGTCCTTATTGGTGCACGATGTAAAGTATGTGTATTAGATATTTAACTATTATACTGCCACTGTACTAGGGTACAGTAGGGTATGTTTTAAACTACAGAACTAATGAAATCTCAAATCTGTTTGGTTAGCTCTGACAGTAGTGCCAGATGTAATTCAGATTACAGGATTTGGGGTGGGGGCTTGAATCCCTGGGGGGATTCAGGTTTTGGGGTGGGGGCTTGAGTCTGTATGTTCCCCCCGTGCTTCGGGGGTTTCCTCTGGGTAATCCGGTTTCCTTCCCCAGTCCAAAGACATGTGTTGTAGGCTGACTGGCATTCCCAAATTGTCCATAGTGTGTGAATGTGTGTATGAATGTGTGTGCAATTGTGCACTGCGTTGGGTTGGTAAGTTCCCTGGCACAGGCTCATCTGTTACTATGTGTAGGATAAGCATTACAGAAAATGGATGGATGGATTTATGCACTTGTTCTTAAACATGATCATTTCTATAGTAAGAACTAATTCACAGAAACTTGTATGGCTGGTGCGATATATAATCTAACTCCAATCAAAGAAACAGTGGTGTTATTTAAGAAAGAGAACATACTGTATTATCATTAAGTCTCCAGTGTCAGAGCTTTGCAACAGTCTGTAAGTTTTCCACCACGGGAAAGTCTTCAGTGCAGAAGACTGCACTCTCAGGCTCCTCGGTAACACGACAAGCTGTTTATTTTTGTCTCGTAAATTTCAAGAGCGAGACGAGTGAAGGAACGACTGCTGTTTATGGCTGCTGCAACAACAGGAACTAACCTGTCTCACAGATGTTCTACAATATTAAATGTAAGTAGGTATGGTTAAAAGTATAATACATAATTCGTTAACAAATTAAACATTCTAATCATCGACAAATTACTATTGTGTAAGAGGGAAAAAATGACCATAACAGCATATCCTAACATGTTTTATTCCTGTACTCTTAGCTAAGATAATAGTGTTATAATACAAGGTAGCACTGTGGTTTTACTGTCGAGGTTATGTTCACTGTGTGGCAGACATGCCCTGTGATTTGCAAACTATGATTTTCTTTCGTGATAAAATTAGTGCATTTTCTTAAGTGTATGATGTACTACATATAGTCTCTATTAATCAACTCTAACTGTGTTCCTCACCTTGGCAAGACCGTGATTAGTCTCACAGTTATGACTGGGTTGAATGGATGGACACACCATGTTTTCCAGTGCCTTGAAAAGACCCGCAAGTGTGACTCGCTGTCGGTTCTGCAGCGCTCTCCTTCTCAGCTTGGGCTGCTTACCATCATCCCTCTGTTTCTCTTGACCAGCACAGGACATACCTGCTCTCTGTCTGTTCTGTATAAACACAACAGGAGAGTTTAAAACTCTGCTTTCCATCAACGTTTTAGAGATTGTGTGTGTACTGTATATTGATATTTGCAGTTAATTGCAAACAATTACAGGTAAATGTGCTGATTTGGGAACTGCAGTGCAAGACTCAGTTTCAAGCCAAAATTTGTGCTTGGCTGAAATTAGTGATGGGAGTTCTGACTCTTTTCAGTGAGTCAGATCATTTGGCTCAGTTCTCTAATAAGAGCCTGTTCTTTTGGTTCACAAGCAACTTATTACAATATTTTTTTCTAAAAATGACAGAGTTTGTAACGTTACATTCCTCTTTGGCTTCATAATTTTTTTGGCTGAGTATCAATGCCCCAGCTGGCGGTGACATCAGCTCTTCCCCTCACCTGTGCTGGTGGAGAGAGTCCACCAGCGTGGCCCTTGAAATTTGAAGGATCATGAAAGATTCTGTATGGAGGAATGGTTTCAGATCCCTTGCCATGTATTCTGCAACCTCATCAGGCATTACAGGAGAAGACTCAGAGCTGTTATACTGGCAAATGGAAGTAGTACAGAGTATTGACTAAAAGGGTGCTAATAATTGTTGCACACCTATATTTAACAAAGATATTTTTTTGATAAACCTGTATTTTGTTTGCAATTGTTTGATATCCATGAGAGCAGAGTATTTTTGTTACTTTTTTTTTTTTAACAAAAGATCAAAAGGTTAAACAATAAAGACAATTTTTCACAGCCTTCTTTGCTCATATTTACCAAGGATGCCTATATTAGTGGAGGGCACTGTAGTTGTAAGTGCTATTTTACTGTAGAGACTGTTAGAAAAAAGATATAATGATATCTGTGATATCTCAGAAAAGTGTCCGACTTGATCACAATCTGAAGGTTATATCTCGATGATCCTGGGATAGATTCTGGATCCACCATGATCCTGACTAGGTTACTGAAGATGAATGAATGAACACTGCAATTTATAGGATCTTTTTAAACAATTCTTAAATTAAAGGAGCTACAAATTTGTGTTAAGAAGCACAGTAAGGATTCCTGCATTAATATTACTGTTTCATGAAGAATCTTTTCCATTTACACTTGACTACATACAGCTTTAAAAAAAAATATTTTAAAAAAAAAAACCCTCACCCTGCCTCATACACAAAGCAGAGATTCAAACACACGTCTCACCACTCACATTCATATTTATAAGAGTTTCAGTTATATCATTTTATTATTATTATTATTATTATTATTATTAAATTGTACTGTATTTAATACAGCATTGTGTTCATGTACAAAAGAATCGTTCTGACATGCGAGTCGGCTCTTAACGGTCAGCTCAAAGAACCGACTCATCACTAGTTCAAATATCCGTTGGAAAAAAACCAACACATTTTGTGAAGTGGTCAAATCTCTAAAATTTATCAAACACGTTTCAAACTTAGGACATTATATTATTCAGCGATAGTCTTATCAAAACACGTCTTGCATTTAGAGTTCAAAATATCCGTTTTTTCAGCAGCAAACAACACAAAATGTTCTGTCAGAAAGTAGTAGCTTGCCGTTAGCTTCATCTTATATTTCAGCTAGCTCAGTCCCCTAGCTACTGCAAGTAAACAGTTACTAACGAAGTGTATTCGTTATTCAAAACTACTATATAGCACATTTGTATATTACAAGGTTTTTTATGTTCTTTTTTCATTATTTAAATGTACTAGCAAACCCCGTGAAATAGCTAGCTAGCTAGCAAGCCACCTATCATGCTAATTAGGTAATTAACATCAGGCTTAACTGTACTGGTATAGATAGAGTTAACTTGCCTTTTTTGTGATTCTTTGTAGACTTCACTTTCGACTTAGTTACTAATTTTGCACAAATACATGAATCCCATTAGTACAAATTTCTGCTTTAAAATATATATATATATATATATATATATATATATATATATATATATATATATATATATATATATATATATATATATATATATATATATATAGTGTTTCCAAACTCCTCCTGGTCCAAAGTTAAGACAGATTAATGGGTCTGTGCTGAATGCCCACCTCGTAATATGACGTCAGTGTTTCAAGCTTGTATTTGTCTTAAGTTGTATGTTTTTCCGTTTTTTTATTTTACCTTCCAGACAAATTTGAAAGACTTATAGGACTTTCATTTATCAGCACCACCCACAGCTTTCCCCTCACCTGAGGTAAAAGTCACTCTCTCTCTCTCTCTCTCTCTCTGACGTCTCTTTTCAGGGGGAAGTAGATTCCACATAGAAGTGACATCGTAGACTAATTAGCATATTCATGTGTTGGTCATAGTTATTTGTCTGTCTATCAAAGACAGATTATATATATACCTAATCTGTAATCTATCTTTGATAGACAGACAGACAGACAGACTTTGTGTTTTTGTACTTTTTTTAAATAACCTTTATAAAAATATAAAATGGACAGGTATGGAACATGAATGATCAAAAACGTTTCTGAACACTATAACTACTTTGAACAAGAGAACTAGACTGTAATAACGTGTACTATTTTACATGTAAAACATATTGCATTACATTCGTCTTCTATTCTAAAAACATTCGCATAAGAATGAAGTAAATTGGGACTAAGGACGCATCTCGTTATCCATGACATTGTTAAATCTCTGGCTCTCAGACACTCACTGAACAGAGCAAACACAGAGAGAGGTGAGAATACAGCAGGAAAGCGAGACCTCGCACTTGCAGGACAGCACTGGCCACATTTGGAAAGTTGCTAAGGTTTGTCCTAAAAGTCGCCTAGATTTGACGCTAGGCCCTTTTTTGCAAAGAAAAAATCGCTAAAGGGGTCTGAAAAGTTGCTAAGTTGGTAACACTGGTCTACACTGACAGCTAGATAAAGTGCAGGCTAAGCTCTGCCTCTCCCCAGCCAAAAATAAATAAATAAATAAAAAATACAGAGGGAGAGGGAACGCGGTGTTTTTCATTTATACACATTGTGTTTGAAAAGCAATAAAATACACCGAGTACCCAAATGATGCCCTGTGTGTGTATTTTTTTTTTCTTTCTTGAAAACAATTTGCACCCTCCTTCAGATCTCTCTGGTTGAGAACCACTGCTATAGGGTCATAGGGAATCTGGAGCCTATTCCAGGAGACATGGGGCACAAAGCAGGGTACACCATGGACAAGGTGCCAATCCATCGCAGGGCATAGTCGTATACACATTCACACACCCATTCAGACACTATGGACACGCCGATCACCCTACCATGCATTTTTTTTTACTCCCTGCACACAGGGAGAATATGCCAACTCCGGACACACAGTGCAGTGGCAGGAATCGAACCCCCAACCCTGTGAGGCAAACGCGCTAACCACTAAGCCTAAACCACTAAGGCTCATTGGGAAGGTGTTTTGCATGCTTCCTGACTTGAGGTGAAATGTGTTATGGATATTGCTGGTATTACCTTTCTCTTTCTCTGTTACTCCTGTGTTGCTTTTATGCATTTAATATGTTTTAATGTGTGAATTTATTCTTTTATGTGAAACTGCGCATGCTGCCATCTTGACCAGGACTCATTGGAAGAATAGATTGTGCATCTCAGTAAGAGTTTCCTGGCTAAATATAGGATAAATAAAAATAAATAAAAACATTGAGCTGCGATTGTACAAGCCTGCCAGGCTTTACACACTGTTGGTGAGTTGACCGAACCGTCTCTCTCAGTTTAACCAGCAGTTGTGATGTGCGCTGGAGAGCCGTATTGAGTGTAAGACAGTCGTAGTGTCTGCTCAGAAAATCACTAGATTTGTCACTAGGCTCTCAACAACCTTGGATAATGCAGGTAGTGTAATGCGACCTTTTGCATTTTGAAGCTTGCTTTTATTGAAAAATAATGAGCTGTATTTACTTTACAATAAAGAACGGGTCGCATTACACCACCTTATATAATCCACCTTGTGGATAACCACAAGGTGGTGTAATGCGACCTCTTTATTGTGAAGTAAATACAGCTCATAATTTTCAAAAAAGCTTCAAAATGTTTTATTTCTGTTACAATACAACAATTCGACAGTGATTACATTTCAGTTTATAATTACATATATTGTTGAGAAATTTTTCGGTCAATTTTTTTTTGTTTATAGCCATGGTATAATTTAATAAAAATAAAAATTGGGTTGCTTTATCGACATGGCCCAGTGGCCTAATGGATAAGGCATCAGTCTCCGGAGCTGGGGATTGTGGGTTCAAGTCCCACCTGGGTCTTTGTTGAGACTTACTTCGTGTGATGTGCTGGAAAAGTTGTCAGTTTCCCTAATGTGATATGACAATTGTGGAATGCCTCTGAGCCCTTAAGCAAGTCACTTTACCCTGAGAAATCCACCATTTCATTATGATAGACTCAGCAAATAATGCTCAGTAGGACTAATTTACAGCAATCATATACATGAAAAAAACATATAATAGCAAACAGTTATGGATTAAGCATGCTCTAGACAGTGCAGTGAAGTTATCAATAGTTAGGTTTTTCTTTTAAACAGTTAACCACCAGGAGGCAGCCAAACTCTAAAAACAGGTGGGTTGTTTTGAAGCCCAGGGTAACTTGGATAAAATACATGCTGGGTTAATCCAGCACAAAGAGGACTGGTTACTATTACGAATATGTGGGCATGACTTCTTAAGAAAAATCTTCCAGGTCCTGCACCTTATTTGGTTTTCCAGCATCTTCTGCATATTTGACCCCTTTCCAACAGTGGCTATTTGACTCATACACAACTACTAGAAATGGTACAAACTTTTATTGATACTTATGAAGGCTACATAAAGAATTTGGGGGTCCCGCAATGTTTATATATATATATATATATATATATATATATATATATATATATATGTGTGTGTGTGTGTGTGTGTGTGTGTGTGTGTGTGTGTGTGTGTGTGTATGTGTATATATATATATATATATATATATATATATATATATATATATATAAACATTTTGCAAGCCATATGCAAACTTATGACCTCAAATGTATATAGGATGTCACTGCATGCTGTAGCATTACCTTCACAATGCCCCTGTGCACAAAGCGAGACACTCCATAAAGACATGGATTGTTAAGGTTAAGGTTGGATTGGAAAAACTCGAGTGTCCTGCACAGAGTCCTGCCCTCAACCCCACTGAACACCTTTGGGGTGAACTGAAACGATGACTGCATCCCAGGCCTCCTCACCCAACATCAGTGTTTGACCTCATTAAGAGTCTTGTGGCTGAATGAACACAAATCCTCACAGACACGCTCCAAAATCTAGTGGAAAACCTTCCCAAAAGATTGGAGGTTATTATAAAAGCAAAAGGGGATTAAATTTGGAATGAGCAAAAAGCATGTTCAAAATGCACATATGGTCAGGTGTCCACAAACTTTTGTCCAAATCTAGTTAAGGCCGTGGGCTCACAATGGCTTAGTGGTTAGTTCAGGGTTCGATTCCTGCCGCGCCCCTGTATGTGTGGAGCTCGCATGTTCTCCAAGTTCTGTAGGGGTTTCCTCTGGATACTCTGGTTTCTTCCCCAATTCCAAAGACATGCGTGGTAGACTGATTGGCATGTCCAAATTGTCTGTAGTGTTTGAATGTGTATGTGAGTGTGCCCTGCGATGGATAGGCACCCCATCAAGTGTGTACCCTGCCCTAGGCCCAATGCTCCCTGAGATAGGCTCCAGGTTCCCCACGACCCAGTATGATAAGCAGTAGCTATAGAAAATGGATGGATGTATCATTTCCCACAGCTGTTTGGGATTTAGTCTCTGTGTATTCATATCAAGGAGCTACAACAGGCTGTAGTGGGGAATAACATATTTAATTCAAATAGAAGAAAAACAATATTTATTATTAATTTATCTGTACTTTGAAGTGACTCGTCCCCTTTAAAAGTCTGTCCGTTGCCCTGCGTTACAGGAAGTCGGGTGTTTCCCAGTCGTTTGTGCGTTTGTTTCCTACCAGCATCGTGATAGATACCGCCCCTGAATGCTGATTGGCTAGTAGTGCAATACGCTAAAGAAGCTTTCCGATTGGATTTGGCTGTTGTTCATCATTGGTCTGCCAAACCAAACGCACGAGGCAGGATGCGACTAGCCAATCGTTACAAAGAAGGCGGGTTTATCGCAATACGGTTGGGAAAAACACGCTGTCAGCTGAGCTTTTGTGTTGAAGAAGTCGGAAGTGAGAAGAGGACGCTTGTGGTTTACAGAGCTGTATAAAACTGAAGTGTCATCCTGCATCCATGCCATGACAGCAGGATTGTAGCGTCCTGCTCACAACTGAAATACACAGAGTATCATATTTTATTCAGATCGCTGTGGCTGTGTTTTCTCCCTCCAAAGCGCGTTATTCTTCGACTGTATAGACTGTCATGAGATCAGTTTGGGCATGGCGTCCTTCCAGAGTTACTGTAAGACGGCGGGAGCAGCGGAGGATGAGAACGGAGAACTGGACCGGTCCTTGGAGCACATGCTGAAGGCCATAGCGGACGAACGAAACCGACTAAATATTCGACAGGAGATCAGTGGGCTCGGTGAGTCCCTTATCATACAGTATATCATATCATAGTATATCATGTAGCCTATATCATGCATCATATCTCACACTGCTCTGTCATATAGTATCATAACATACTGCTTTATCATGTCATATCACATCATATATCTCATACTGCTCTATCATGTCCTATCACATCATATATATCATACTGCTCTATCATGTCATATCACATCATATATCTCATACTGCTCTATCATGTCATATCACATCATATATCTCATACTGCTCTATCATGTCCTATCACATCATATATATCATACTGCTCTATCATATCACATCATATATCTCATACTGCTCTATCATGTCATATCACATCATATATATCACACTGCTCTATCATGTCATATCACATCATATATCTCATACTGCTCTATCATGTCATATCACATCATATATATCATACTGCTCTATCATGTCCTATCACATCATATATCTCATACTGCTCTATCATGTCATATCACATCATATATATCATACTGCTCTATCATGTCCTATCACATCATATATATCATACTGCTCTATCATGTCCTATCCCATCATATATATCATACTGCTCTATGATGTGTCATACTGCTGTTGATGCATCTTCAATCAGGCTTTCCTTGGGCATGTCAAACTGTTCAACTTGTCATTTTGTCATACTGAAGATGTGATCCTTGCTCAACCTCCTTGTACAGTCAGACGATATACCTGATATGATCTTCCAAAGATCTTCCATCATAATCATGTCCTAGCTGCTTCCATCACATCTTGGGCATGTCATACTGCCCATACCTGCAGATCAGATCCTTCCACTTCCTCTTCTTCAGTCATGTAATACTGCACACTCTATCATACTGTTGATCCCTCCTTAATCATATCATTATTTCTTATGATGCAGCCTCAGTCAGATCACACTTCTGATGTCCTCCTGAATTCTAATTATTCTCATAATCATACTGATCAATCATACATTTTTGCTGTCCGGTAGAATATACAGATCTATCTTGTATTACTGATGAAGTGACCGCTGTCGTGCCACACATCTGATGCTTCTTAATCATAATCCTGTCATACCACTGATGCCTCTTTGTCACATTATAATACTAACGCACCCTCAATCACATGATCCTGAGAGTGCCTTCCTAATCATGTCCTACTACTGATACCTCAGTACCATCCAGCAGCCTCCATGCATGATGCAGAAAGAATAAGATTCACTTTAGTTACTTATTTCTAATTAAATAATAATAATAATAATAATAATAAGCCAAGCAGTTCGCACAATCATATGGCTCATCATATGCCACCAGACACACAAGCCACTGTTGTCAGTAGCCTAGACCATGAGGTAAGACATGTGACTCTTACTTCACTGCCCTAAACTCATTCATTTAATGATGTCATGGCGTTTTGCTTGCTGTGTATTGGCCATGGTGTAAGAGGTTATGGGGGAGAAGAGATAAGACAAAGGCTAGAAGGGAAGCAGTGGGGCATTATTTTTTATTATTATTACTGACTGGAGCTTTGAGAACACGATATTATGTCTCAGACATTATTACTATAACAAAGAAGGCTGCAATATGTCCAGGCTGAATATTAAACGATCTGTAATTACACTGTCTGGCATCCAGACTGGAAGCCTGTTTACCATTTTCATTGTATTTGCATCCCACTTTACTGACCAGGTGTACAATATGACGTTGAAGGATAAATTATCATATGAAGGCAACATTTGAATTGAAGCCTGTTTCACTGTTGTAAGGCACAGGCTTATGAATAAACCCTTCAAAAATGAACTATCCTCAGCAGTGGAGTGGTGCTTGTTCGCAAATTCTCTGTTTGCAGGCCAAGTATCTTCTCATCGTGTAGCTGAGGTGTGAGCGTGTCTTCATTTTTTACGCTATAATACCAGGAAATGTTATACAAACAGTCCAGAGCGTGAGAGGCAAGCTGTTCGAATGACACAAAATAAGGGAGATTAGCAGGGGAAAACACACTGATAACTATACAAGAGATTACAACTGTGGCCTGTGAGTGCAAAACTCACAAAAAAAAAACAAAATACAACAGCAAATTCAGAAACACATCAGCATTAACTAGAGCTAACTAGACACTAGTACCATCTTTGCTTGTGAATGGACACCACAGCTCATACCCAAAGTGTTAGTCTCAAAGTGTTAGCCTTTCTGTTGACATTGCAAACACCAGATGACATCACCAGAGACATTATCAGGAGAGGTTAAAGACTATCACTGTGTAAAAAAAAAAAAAGAAAAAACAACCATGAAATTTAGCTGTGGTTGCCAGAACTTTACTATAAAAAGTAGAGCAGCAACATTTAAGGTTGTATGGGATTGCACTTAGTGTACCGTGTATTTTACAGTTCATAACTGTGTACTTTGCAGGTTTGCATTATAATAATTACGGTTAAAACTATCAAAAGGGATAAATTTATCAACTAGATAAAATCTATATCCTGAATTGATATATTTCTGTAAAAATGCTTTGGGACAATGCTCATTGTTAAAAGTGCCGTTGAATAATTCACTGGTGCACGGTGCACGGTGGCTTAGTGGTTAGCACGTTTGCCTCACACCTCCAGGGTCAGGGGTTTGATTCCCACCGTGGTGCCCCTGTGTGTGCAGAGTTTGCATGTTCTCCCTGTGCTGCTGGGGTCCTCTGGCTTCCTCCCACAGTCCAAAGACTTGCATGGAAGCCTGATTGGTGTCTCCAAAGTGCCTGTAGTGAATGAATGGGTGAGTGAATGTGTATGTGATTGTGCCCTGTGAAATCATTTTTCTAAGAAGGCGGTTATATCTAAACAGAATTAGATTCCTCTGGGTCTACAGCAAAGACATTGGTTAAGGAAGTGGGTTTGTAGACCAATATGTGTGCAACAGTGTATCTGGGTCTTGCTTACATGTAATGCATATGTTTGGAATAACCGTAACTGGGTGAGGCTTGCATATATGCAGAAAACGAACCAAACTCATTTATTTCATTTGTAGCTTTAATTTGCATTTTTCTGGAAGGCATCGTTCTAAATTTCTTTATAGTTGCTTTTGGTTTTCACTGTAGTTTTGCTTAATATGGCAAATGCCAGCTCTTCTATTCAGCTTGTCTGATTGTACAGTGGCTCCGCACACAGGGCTGGCTGTACTTGAGGCATTTTGATCTGTGCATTGTGTAGGAAACACCACAGTCTCTTCAGAAGGCTGTACTGAGAGAAGGGCTCTGTCCGTGCAGTTACTCACTTCAGTGACTAAGAAGCGATATTGTACAGACCCCTCTTGAAGAACACTTACTTAAAAGCTCACAATTGTACACTTGTTAGAATCTGCACCGGGCATATTTAGAGCCCTGTGATTTTCATGCTGCAGAGAATATGGGACATTTTTTTGTTTTGTTTTCAGTAGGTTTAAATCTCAACACTACGAAATACATTAGCAAGTTTAGAGCTGAGCAGAAAGCCTACTATTCCTAATCAGAAAATCAGGTCTAGATACACAGCCGAGTAGAGCCACAAAGACTCGCACAGAGGACTTTCAGTCGCAGAAGGAGAGTAAACAGGTTACAAATGTATAACAAGGGCACACGGTGTCATTGATGCAAAACACCATGGTCCATATGTCCTCATGTTCTCCAACACCGTCCCCACCACATATGTATATGTATATTATATATATATATATATATATATATATATATATATATATATATATATATATATATATATATATATATATAATGTTACCACTGTGAGAGTTTCCGCAGTATGCTCAGTAGCGCCTTCATAAAGTTTTTTTTTTTTTCTTTCAAAATTTCAATCAAGGCTAGAATGTGTGTTGCTGGCAAAAGGATGAAACGCAAGGTTTCAAAGCGTGGTTATCTTCTAAACTTGACTCTGAATATGAGGAAATTTCACAGTGTAAAAACTGGCATTACTTTTGGCCCCGAGTGAATGAGTGAGTGAGTTACAAGCCATTTCTCTGAAGTGCGTGACATACAATGTTGGTTTAAGCTCTGTGTATAAGATGTTTTTGCCTGTTGTGAATACTGTCATTGAGGCTGATACATTTCTGGCAGTGTTTGGCTTAGAAAGCCATATGGTTTTACTGGGGCCTTCTCTCCTACTGAGAGGTCCTTCTGGCTTTGAACACAGGGAGTCGTTTACCAGCCAGACTGTACTTTACCCTGCACAAAAAAAGGAAATGAGTCATAGAATGATCTAGGCATGAAGATATCTAATTAATATACTATATAATGTATGAATGATTGGTAGAGAAGTCATATTTTGCTTATTATTGTGATTTGTATTCATTCAGTTCAGTGCAGTGCAGATGTCAATCTAATTGAAACCTATAAATAAATGGTATATGACCCTCTCTGAATCAAGCTATTATCATTGTGTAAAAGCTGATATTGTTTGTACTGGTTTTGTACTTTAATCAAGCTGCCAGTGCATGTTAGGTCATTGTGGAATTTGAATTTTTGAAGCTCACAACAAAAATTTTATATTCAAAGCCGTTATGAGTGATCGAGACAAAAGTTGCGGGAGGGGGTGGTATTTCAATGAAGATACGTTTAAAACTCCTCAACTAAACAAAAACATGATGACAAAACAAAAAAAAAAACCCCAGCAAAATCCAAAACATCGACATTAATTCAAAACCTAAAATCAGAATCCTTATTGCTGATTGGACACGCTGTATGGCCATCACAATTTTCTTTTTCATGAAAAGTTCCTTATGTTATTGTAGTCAGGGCTAATTCTTTCTTCTGAATAGCCAAACTTCTTTTAGACAGGATTTTACATAGTGCACATACTCAGATTATTCATTCATCAAATAAAGTTGAAAGTGTAAATAGACCTAAATAAATAAAATAAAAATCAGTAGACTCATTTAGGCTCATATTTCCTCTTACTGTAAGCATCCTCCAGCTCACTGTTTTGTGTGGTATCTCAGATTGACATGGGCTGTAACCAATCACCAACAAGCATGTGCAAGTAAACAGCACTGAAATATTCTGTTGTCTTATGCACTTTCATTGTGCTCTAAATTCAGCTAGAACCAATTCAACACCCCCAACTGTTCTCCCTCTTTATTATATTAGACTAGCACGAATCGAAGATTGATTCAAAGTTCTGTACACCTCCTTCGTTGTGTATTAGGTTTGTCAGCTGAAGGAACACGTTTTCCCTGTTGACCTGTTGCATAGGGTTTAATATGTCTAAAAATGCAAAAAATATAACCACATGTTGTTCCCTAACCTAATGTTCCTCACTAGCCCGAGAAAAGAATCTAATTAATTTGCCTACACTTGATTTGGTGGTGAAAATGATGACGTCACCAGCTCTGCTGTCTCAGATAGCTATGGAAATGAGTTTTAAGCCCTGACTTGATAAATGAGGTTTAAGTCTCTCAGAGGCCCAAAAAAACAGAACATGGGTGTATTTTAAATGGGGTTTGGAGCTATTATTAGACCAGTGCTTCTGTCAACGTGTCTGCCCAGTGCACTACATCATTACTGTGTTCTGGTTCTAGTCTTTTAGTTTTGCTTCCATGTTTCCATTATTCAGTAGGTCATTTTTCTTCTTTAAAAAAAACACGAACAACTTCCTGTTCGATTGTGTGGCTTACCGTCACATTTCTGCTTCTCCTTTCACGAGTTCTTTGTTGTTATTTAGTCATGATATTTATCACTCACGATCTTGTGTACTCACTCTTCAGGTGTGACTACTCCTATTTTTGTATCCACCTCGCATGTTCGTGATGAATGTCGACTTTTATCATAGATATTTATCATAGATATTATTGAATGCAGTCCTACAAGAAATCAATCATAGAGCAAAGTGTTCACTTGTTTGGGGTCTGTCAGGCAAAGCTTATCAGGCTGATTCAGATTCAAACTTAGTTTGTAGTCTGAGACCACATTGAAATCTGTTTTGTAAGCAAATTTGTGATATTGACTGTGTTAACTGTTCTGTACAAAAGGTCAGATTTAGCTCATGTCTAATCTCTTCTATTGAAGCACGTACTCATGCAGATGAATTTGATCTAAAATGGATTATAAGGTTTTACACAACCGTGTGGAGTTAGTCAGTGTGTCAGTGCAGTCAAAAAAAAATAAAAAAGTGGATGTACTGAATAATAAGAAACTCCACTTTTCACTCGGGTTGTTGTCAATAATATAATTTGCAATGAAAATTGTTGTATTAAATGAGAAAGGAAGGCAAAATAGAAGATTTTCACTCGTGCGCTCAGGCTTTTGGACCCCACTCTTCATTATTTTCCCCTCAGTGTACCATTCTCAGAATGGACAAAAGTCTGTATACTGTATTTAATCTGTGTTCTGAGAAGCCTGTCGTGTTTTAGAAAGCTGCCAGATGAAGGCAAGAGTGCAGAGAAAGCTTACTAATCCTTTATTTCTGCTCATGTCATTGGCAGAACCGTCTGACCTCAGCGGCTCAGTGGGAACGGTATACCGATGGGAAAATGATGAAGAGTAATGTTTTAAAGTACTGAGTGGCCTTGAATCACCCTGTGACTTTCTGCCCTGCTAATGTATCGATTCCAAGGCTAGCAGAAACGGCATACGTTTAGTGTATTCCATATTAGTTCCTCATGCTGGTAATAATAATGAAGGATTTCTAATTATTCACTATATTTGATATGTATTTAATAAATATAAATTTGATTGCAGATAAACACAGATCGTGTGCATTATTTCAAATGTATCTGTTGGACAGCGGAAAACTGGTATTAAATGTAAAATTGATATAACGTACGAGCCTTTCCTGCAGTGTTCCTTCCTAATCCACGCCCCCAAAACACATGCACACATTGCCTAGGCTTCCGCAGGAGGTGGAGCTTTCTGAATTGACGGGCACCATCATTTGCAAGAACTTGTCTTGACTGCTTGAATGTTGGTGGGTCACATCATTTGTTTTTAATTTGATCATGTGATGCCACGAAGACAGGATTTTTATCATCTGGGCAGATTTTTTTTTTTGATAGTTGTCAAAAAGTGAGACAAACTTTGCCAAATATTACAAAACATGTTCCTACTCGGGTAGGGCTAACGCCTCACGACTCCAGGGTCCATTGGTTGATCCTGGCCTTGCGTGTTCATGATTTTCTTCAGTTTCTCTGGTTTCCTTCCAATGCTCAAAAACATGCTGGTAGGTGAGTGGGCTTTGCTAAATTGCCTCTAGGCGTGAGTGAGTGTTTGAATGTGTGTCTGCAGTGTACACGCAGTGGACTGGTGTCCCATCTGGATTGTATTCTTGAGTTTGAGATTGAGATATGGACTGGATTGTATTCACAGAGACCTTGACCAGGATAACGCGGAGCAAGAGGCGGGAATGCACCCTGGATTGGACGGGCAATAAAATAGGAAAGAAAAATATATAGCAAAAATGAATACACTTAACAAAAAACAAGGGCACACGGTGGCTGAGTGGTTAGCACATTTGCCTGGGTTCGAGTCCCGCTGGGGCCATGTGTGTGCGGAGTTTGCATGTGCTGTGGGGGTTTCCTCCCCCAGTCCAAACACATGCATGGTAGGCTGATTGGTGTGTTGGTGGTAGGTGTGAATGTGTATGTGATTGTGCCCTGCGATGGATTGGCACCCTGTCCAGGATGTACCCCGCCTTGTGCCCGATGTTCCCTGGGATAGGCTCCAGGTTCCCCCGTGACCCTGAAGAAAGGAGTAAGCGGTAGAAGATGGATGGATGGATGTATTAACAAAAAAAACACTCAATGCAAAAGGTGATTCAGGGCTGTGTGTGTTTAGGTGCATCTTTCATTGTCCCTCAGATGGTTACACACTGTGCTGCCAAATCACTGTGCTCCTTCTGTCCTCTCTCTCTCTGTGTCACTCCTCTATGTGTGTGGCACTCAAGTGAAGGCCTCTGTTATAATCTCATTACAGTGAGTGACAGTGTGCCCTGCAGTGATGTCCTCTTTGTTCTTCTAGCATGCTATCTGAGTCCAGTCTTAATTTCTCTCTCCCCCAGCTCCTCCCTCTCTCTCTCTCTCTCTCTCTCTCTCTCTCTCTCTCTCTCTCTCTCTCTGTCTCACCGGTTCAGATCTTTGCAGAACTGATGGGTGGTAATTACCGCAGTTCGATATTGTATCTATGCTGGAATGATGGCAGTGCACTGGGTCACACTGGATTAAAAGTATTGACAATTAGACATCATTTCATTCCTAAAGTAGTCAGTGAGTATATACTATATCTAGTTCTGAACATTTAGTCCTTTTATTTTTAGTAATCCTTTGTATCGATTACAGTTTCCCACTTTTCATTTGTGCTCCTGCATTGTGGGACACTCTTAAACACAGCTGTGTCTGCCAAGCTTCTGCTCACATTTACCCAAATCAAGGTCACCCCATCCAGCCTAGGCTGGAACTCATCCAGAAGTCGTCTCCTCTCCCCATTTCCACAGTCACTGCAACAGAATTGTCCTTTTAATGAGACACGAGAAAGTATTGATCTTCTGCTTGCACTCTGTGTGTGTGTGTGTGTGTGTGTGTGTGTGTGTGTGTGTGTGTGTGTGTGTGTTAGTGCTGGCAGACTATGGAGAACTGTATGTTCAGAGTGAATCATCTATCTCTATTCTATTTTAATTTCGAATGTATTTTCAGATGTGTCACTGTTTTATGGAGACTGTTTGATTTTTCTTCTTGTCTCATAAGCTGTCAGTGTTCGTCAGTCTCTAATACTGACATTTCACATCAATCGTTTAGATGTTATGAAAGCGAGGTTATGCCACGTGTGTGTGTGTGTGCGTGCGTGTGTGTGCATTATGCGTTTACCAACTCAAAACTCTTGGGAGCTACTGCAGTGAAAAAGGCAGCATCGATTTGTTGACTTTGTAGCCAGGATGCCTTTTATTCCCGTGGAAGACGACGTTCCAGCATCCTGAAATAAACTTCTTTTCCGAAGATGGTTTGATGTTGTACTGAAACCACTCTCCCTTAGATCTCTGGTAGGACCTTCAGCTCTATGCATATGCAACACTATGCATCACCCAAGCAAACACAAAGTTAACTTGGCAACACAAAAAGTGTTGATTTTGACCAAAATTGGGTCCATTTTCCAGATGGTAAGCACTTATAACAGTGTTGACGTTCTTATGGAGTTGACTCTAGCACCGGCCTCAAACATGATTAACCATCAAAGTGCTTCCAAAAACATTTGATAGCCCAACCCAATAATAGCAGATTTGTGAAGCCCATATGAGTGTGACACCCATATCTCTGGGGGCTCAGTGGTTAAGGCTGCTGGTTATTGCTCAAAAGGTTGCAGGTTCAAGCCCCAGCACTGCCAATCTACCACTTTTTAGCACTTGAGCACGGAAGGCCCTTTACTCTCTCTACTCCGGGGGGCGCTGTATCATCACTGTGTGTGTGTGTTGTGTGCTGAATATGGTGTGTGTGTGTGTATACAGAATATGCTGTGTATGCTGAATATGCTCTGTTGTGTGTGTGTGTGTGTGTGTGTGTGTGTGTGTGTATGCTGAATATGCTCTGTGTGTGTGTGTGTGTGTGTGTGTGTGTGTGTGTGTGTGCTGAATATTTGCCTCACACCTCAAGGGTTGGGGGTTCGTTTCCCACCACCACCGTGTGTGTGCAGAGTTTGCATGTTCTCCAAGTACTCCAATTTCCTTCCCCAGTCCAAAGACATTGTAGGTTGATTGCCATTTCCAAACTGTCTATAGTGTGTGAATGGGTGTGTGAGTGTGTATGCGATCGTGCCCTGCGCTTGATTAGGAATTGGGATAGGCTCCAGTCTCCCGGTGACCCTGTGTAGGATAAGCGGATGGATGAAAATAATGTAATACAGCATGTTAATACATTTTAGCATTACACAATATGTGTTTGATCTCAAGACAGTCCACATGTTAAAGTGATTACTGAGGAGTTGTTTTTCTCATCAGAATCTCTAATCTTTAAAGCAGTTGGCTGCTGTCTCAGTGTCAATAATCCCAGGAACCAAATAGATTTTTTTGGGTGAATTCCCAAGAAGCAGGATTTCAGTTCCTTGTCTAGTTCTCCTTTTTTGTTTCCTGTTTTCTCAGCAAGAGTTTTAGGACATCCCTGAGCTCTTAATGCTTTTCTTTTTGGGGTGGACTTTGAACATTGTCTAATCTCTTCTTCCAAAGAATGAAATGGTGTAGAGGGAGACACATGCAGAATATGGATAAATACTCAAATGACAGACGCTGGATCCCAATATGCCAGTTTGTGTGCAGGCCCGGAGGAAGTACTCTTTGAAAAACTGGTCTATTCAGCTCAGGAGCCATGAACACATCTGTGTGAATGTGTGAATCATCTCTCATAGGTTCAGATTAGAAAAGGCAAGACAGTGATTATTAACGTCAAGCTTTGACACTAATGCTATGAGTTAACAAAAGTTATTTCAAGAGGTTCATGAGACTGATTTTCATAAAACAGTGTAAGGATTATTCATTGCATTAATTCTGTGAAGCAGGTCAGTTTGTCTTGCATAAGTGATCCTTTCAGTGGAAAAGTCAGAGATTCACATCAGTTGGTGGACGTGACGCCAAAACAACCTTTTCACAGAATCTCAGT
Organism: Ictalurus punctatus; assembly: GCF_001660625.3. Lineage (NCBI taxonomy): Eukaryota > Metazoa > Chordata > Actinopteri > Siluriformes > Ictaluridae > Ictalurus > Ictalurus punctatus. The sequence continues at coordinate 14,527,927 of NC_030434.2, read as the reverse complement.
TAATATTTTCTCAAGAGAATTCTGGATTGCGACGAGAGTTAATTCATCGAATAGTCCATATGACTGTAGCTTGAAATTCGTCAAATACGGGCGACTGTGGGAATTATCCCATCGCACATTCAAAAACAAGGACTGTCTCATATTCTAAAAAGAATTTAAGCTTATAGCTACGTCCACCTAATTGCGAGGTGACTGCAGTATTTCTAATGACGACAGTAAAAGTGTCAGGATCATTACTGCGCACAGTGATGTCACCACCGAGATCACTTCTTTGCCCAACATGAAGGAAGTGCTTGGATTATGTTTGTTACATCGTGTGATGTTTACCTAGCTAAATTAACTTTTTCCTTGCAGGAAAAAATCTTGTATCGTTTTTTTCTGACAGACATAGAGCAGACCTGCTTTGGATTTTATGAACTGTAACTGAAGCTTAATCAAACTCTAATTTGACCTTGTTTGTCACTGACCTTTCAAAGCTCAACCACTGAGACAAACCACTGGCTGTATGAGCTAGAACAAGAAGTTTCAGTTTGTACAGGCACAGAGGAGCAATTTCTGTTTTGTACATTTTTTTTCACATTTACTGTGACACTGGGCTAAAATACCGCACAGGAAAGTGTTAGGAGAGTGACGGATAGCCGTGAAATTCTTTTGAAGGTAGTGTTATGGCTTTTTGTCTCAATTTGATATGCTTTTAATTTGATATATAAGACTGCAGCCAGAAAAATGAGCTTGAAACCTGCAAGCAGCCTCATATCACCTTACTGATCGCACTCTTTCATGCAGCAGTTGGGCATACAACAGTCTGAAGCACTTCATTTATTATTAGAAATTTTAAGACTCTTTAAATATAGAATATTTTAAAATAGTTGCTAAGTCCTAGTTTAAACAGTTGAGGCCAATCCATGTTGTACAAGTGGAATTGGAATAATTGTAGCTAACTGGCACCGCTTTAATAAGCATTCATTTTAAACCTGATGCAAGGAAAGCAGCTTTGCGCACACTAAGCATATTTCCTGAAACTGTTGTCAGTATCAGCAGCAATGAGCCAATTGTAGCAACTAAGGAATAAAATGTCAAAACACTACAGTTGCAATCAAAATGATTCAACCCCCATTGCAAATCAGGTTTATTGTGAAACTTGACTGACTTTCAGCTGTTTGCAATGAACACATCAAACAAAAGCAACCGAAACAGTTCAACACAACGAATGCTTCATGTGTTTTCCTGCAAATTCAACTGAAAATGCAACTTAGAATGATTTCTCCATTCTCAAAATTGTTCAACCCGCTGAATCCCTCACAACAGCACAAATATGCAAAACAGGTTTTGTCTCAAGCACACCTGATACAACTATCAAGGGCTTCATTAGTTGTTCAGGTGTACTTGAGCTGGAACACATGAAATACCTGCACTGGCTAGGGGCAGAAATACCTGGACGGGGAAGCTATCAACGGCTTCAACCAGATTTCTGAGAAGACAGGTTGTGAAAAACCCTCGAGTGACTGTGTTGAACTATTTCAATTGCTTTTATTTGATTTGTTCATTGCAAACAGCAGAAACTCTGTACATTTTGACAGTAAATCTGATTTGCACCGGGTGTTGAATCATTTTGATTGCGACTGTATAGATAGCTTCTTCAGTTATAAGCCTAGCTTTTTGTAATACGGTCTCTGACCTGTCGAGTTTTTCTTGTTTGCCAGGGTGTTTTAAAGATGACCGAATTGTGTTCTGGACGTGGATGTTCTCCACATACTTCATGGAGAAGCTGTCACCACGTCAGGACGACATGCTTTTCTATGTGCGACGCAAGCTCTCTTATGTCAGCGCTGACAACACAGAAGGGAAGAAGGTAAGATAAAGCTTCACACTGCCCTCTACTGACTCTGTAAAAGCACTATGAAGGGAAGATTTTCTCGTAGTTCAAATTTGTGTCTGTTTCGGGTTTTTAACACGAGGAAACAGTGCATACAAAATATTATTACAAACAAAAAAATCAGTCCTGATCATTCTTGGAATCAAGTCAAATAGTATTTGGGATGTTAGGACTAGGGATGTAGGGTTCCTGATACTGGTATCAGGTATCTGTCCGGGCTCATAAAAATGCTCCAAAACAGACATCCAGTGTACGATGTCACACTACTGAACAGACGACACAAAATGACAGTGATCTGGATTTATTTCACTCATAATCAAGGCCATCAAAGCAGAGCAGATGATGTCTTCCTATAACATGAAACTCAGCACAAGGAGTTCATTACTAGCAACAAAGATGTCTAGAGACAAGCCTAGGTGAGGGAATATAGCAGCTCTTACCCAGTATGTTGGTCTTGATGAGGAGCTCTGATGCAATGAAAACAGTACAATATAACTTACAGCTGTACAGAAGCTTGTTTGCAAAGGGAAAGAAAACCCTCAATTCTCTAATACAGTACTACTCTATCCAAGGTCATTCTTGCAGCTAGGTAATGTACTTCATTTAAAATTGGCTAGCTAACGTTATAAAGAATGCACCTAGTAGACTCAGTGCAGTGTATGTGCTTTTCATAGCCAATATGTAAACCGGGGAAACATAAACAGCTATAACAATAACACGTTCCATGATTGGTGATTAGATTAGATTAGATTCAGCTTTATTGTCATTGTGCAGAGTGCAAGTGCAGTAATACTATTACTAAGTAATACTATGTAGGTTACTCATATCAGTATAGGTATTGACAATTACCAAAAAAAACATATACTTTTACACATGCTTGTACTCATACTTGGTCTGTAAAAATGGTAGTTAATTTTTTTCTTTTTCTTCTTCTCAATGACGTGTTTTGGTGGTCAGGCCAGATTCACTGGTCTCATCATCATTGAGATGCTTTTCACTGACTTAAAGCCTTTCCAAGTTCTCCAGTTGAGACCGATTTGCAATTCTTCTCCCCACGTATAAAGTCCATTTGGGTTGGAGTTGTAGCAGGAGTTGTACCAGTATGCTCCTGCATAGGAAGCAGCACAATTTCCTTCAAATGAATCCTGATCTTTGTCAAAGGTTGAGAACTTTGATCCACTGTGGTATGACAACGAATCTCCTACAAAGCGCAACGATAATTGGAAGGCAAACATGTGATTTTCGTTGGTATCTGTTGATTATTTATCAGTATCATATAGTTTGCGCGCTACAATGATCTAATCAGCTCACGACTTACCTGCACCACCATCTTCAAAATCAGACACGTGCAGTTTGTAGCCATCCAGTTCTGCATTAATAGCCATTGGAGAAATGCCAAATGATTTGTATTTTGCATAGACCTTATTTCCTTTGAAGTCCTCCATGTCTACTCGCAGCTCATAGTTCTTCTTCAGGATGAAGAGATGAATTGTCTCAAGTCCTAAAATTGAGCAACGAATGAAAAGAGACACTGTTAATGCAAAAGTAATTTGTCCAAAGCTTCATGAAAGCTACAGGTCAACAATTCAAGATGATAACACAGGCTACAGAGAAGAAATGCTTTATAATTTTCCAGTTCATTCAGGACCTTACCCAGCCAGTATTCTCCAGCTGCATGCCCAAAGCCGTTCTTGTACTGATCCCATCCTCTGTAGAAGTTCACAGTGCCATCCATTCTTCTCTGGAACACCTGGTGGAATAAACATATCGGAATCAGACTTGAATATATTCAAATATTCAGTATTGTTTACAAATAATTAGGAGGCAAAAAAAGCAATACGAATTGCTACCAAGTTTGAGCCATTGTTTGTCTCTTGTAAGCCTGAATCAACTGCTTTATTGAGAACTAATTGCACGTAGGAACTAAAAAGTTTGTGTGGCGAACTGAGGAAACGTCAGACACCACACACCACAGGATTGGTCCAAGTAATCAGTCGAGTCAGTCGTCTGGATTTGAATCTAATTTGAATAGAATTGATAAAATATCGATTTGCTTGTTGTGTATTGTTGCTTTGTCACTTGCTAGTGTGAATGTACTGTTACAGCATTGCAACACATAGGACAAAATGAAAAAAACAGAGAAATTATATTTATTCCAACAAGACATTTAGGTTTAGGTGTTAGGATTCACAGACCTTTCTTTGTTAATACAAATGAATGTCAAGATGTGAATCATTTTGAATCCAAATCATTTCAGTTAAAAAGTGCATTACATCTTCTTTCCTCATTTTTCTGCCCATCTTTTAACATTATATCAGTTTCTCTCAAGTCTTTCATATTCATTGACCAACGTTTTGGATTCTTTCATTTGTAATATTCTTCCACTCCACTAGTCACAGATTAATACAATAAATAAATAAATAAATAAATATATAAATAAATATTAATAAAATACAGAAACTGTTTCAGTTCAGCCAGATGTCATACATTAACTTTTAGTCTAGTCCAGTCAGGTCGGGACACCAAGGGGATCTTGGATTACTTATGTTTTGGATTTTTGGTGCCAGCTTTTGCACGCCTATAAATATTTAATTTAATGTCCTCTTATTTTATTCTCATTGCTACTGATTGCTCTGAGAAATAGGAAGCCAATGTTTCCTTATTATCCCACACTCCACAGTAACGTATGCTACTGGAGAAATCAATAACCAATAAGCCATAGTTACTCACGGTCCATTTTCCTCCATCAGTGTACATGTCACAGTACACATAGCGACCAGAGTTCGGTCCAGCAGGGTAGATCATGTGTACTCCACTTGTCCAAGAACTGTCGTTATAAATGTCTGCACAGTCTAGAGGCTGGAACATCAGGCTTTTAGACTGAACCCTCACACTCATCCATAAAAACACTAATAGGATCTGGTTAAACAAATGTTGCATGAATTACAAAAAAATTGAAATGACAGAACTCTCTCTGTTATGTTTAATATTCTCAATTGGACCATGACGAAAAGGGATTTGAAAAACAAGACATAAACAACAGCATTAGCCTTCTTCAATTCAATCAGTTAAAACTGCACATGACCACCTTGCTGAATTTTAGTGAATTTTTAGAAACTCATAAAGTCAATCCTTTACAATATAATATGAAAACCTACCATCATTGTTAGAGTCGATCTCAAAACTGCCCGTGAAAAGTAAAGAAAATTGCAGTCATTTAGCCAGGGATTTCAGAGTCATATGTAGTGACGTGACCTATGCTCAGGCAATATTTACATGTTATTATTGTGCAATTTGTGTTTTTCCACTTTAGCCACTCTTGGAATATTGGAAATTCCAACTCTGGATTGCAGAGACTGAATACATTATATACAGTATAGTACAGCAGAACTAAAAATACTGATCAGATGACCACTTCTCAAAATGTTTTCACCTTATAATGGATTTCATTACATTAAATCCAGTTCTTCAGGAAGCCTTTTTCCCACAGAAACTGAGCCCTTATTATACACTGCTCATTCTGCTGGTTTAGGTATGAAATGACCTAATCTTGCCTTAATCTTCACCAGTGGCGGATAACTGAGTTACCGTTATGTTGAGTTACCAGTAAGACAAACTTTTAAAAAAAAAATTTTTTAATGACAACACAACTGTGCAAAGCTTTATCAGTTCTCAAAGGTCAGGCTACCTTAAACTCATCCGGCAACCTGTAGGGACTTACCCTTCTATCCTGTGCATACCAACATCCATAACGTAAATAATTTAGGCTCTTTCATGAGTATTGACAAACGTGTGTTTTCATGCAATACCTGTACCAACATCTCCCTGCTTCTATCCGGTTTAATCTTTTACCACAGTTGTTTTTCCACACGGATAACCCAACATAGGCCTAAATCTATTTAATAATTAACGATTAAGGAAGATTTATGCACATTGGGTCTCACTGATCAAGCTGAATGTGAATGGGTTTATTAATAAACTGTTCATTTGTGTATTCGTAAGAATCCCATCAGTTTGGAAAAATGTCTGTATCCTACTCATGCTCCTGAGTGTGTGTAACTTTATGCATAAAAAGACAACCCAGATGTGAAACACAGTAATATTCTATTAATGGCATTAACTAAAGAAATATCAAATATTTTTTTGCAAAAAATTAAAGAACACAATCCAACGTAATTCCGTAAATTGGAGAAATAAGGCTAGTCATTAAGAATGTCTGTGTGTAAAAGGAGGATGGGCTGTAATGACTCTGTGTATTCCGTTTACCATGGCATCTTCTTTTAATACTGGGGAAAAACATCACAAGAGCCAACACTAAGTGACTGATAAGTCACAGATCTGGTATGTCTCAAGCTGCTATGGGCCCTTATACTCCTTAGTGTGCTATGTGACTTCCTATGACACACACCCTCCTGCTTTTCCAAAACAGCAGCGGGGAAGGCGCGTTGGTGTTCCTGGCCAAGAGTTACTGAGAAAAAAGTCCCTGTGTGATATGCTTCATGTCCACGATCACCTGGTTAGGGGATATACATTTTTCTCAATTTTCATGTCAAGCTGTTTTATTCACATTGAACTGATCTTTTCTGTAATTCAGCTCCAATTTTTTTGCCTTTTGATGGGTTGCATGCTGTTAAATTATATACATCTTTTTATTGCCATAGATGTGAGTCAAAGTAACTTCCTCTAAGAAATTAACTTTTGCCATTTACTTGTCATTTTAGTGCTGTGAGCTTTGCCTTTTATGGAGTTTTGTGGGCATCACCAAACCCAAATCAGCTGTGTTATGTATTCGCCTGGTAATTTATGGGTGATTGGCTTTCATAAACATACACATACAAGCACAAAGTCAATCGGCATTCATGAAACTTTTGCAAATCCAACAGAAATGTTTGTTCGGTCTGGCGTATGCGAACATTTACACACAACTTCGCTAAAAAGATTCATAAATGAAGCCCAATATCTGGGTTTTAATTCTAGTCCTAATATTAGCTAATTCTAACATTAGCTCCAAAGGGCAAATGGCTAAGGTTTTGCCTTTGTGAAATGCAGTCTGTTTTCTGAGCTAATGGAGCCGTCTGCATGCTCTTAAATGCTTAATCAGATTCATTTCTCCAACATATTTGTTTGAAGTGGCTGATGTATCCTAACTCTGAGTCACTTCTCTTACATATAGACAATTCATCTTAATTGCATACATCAAAAATCCCTCTGTTGTTTCATAGATCAATCAGCAAGCAAGTGACGTTATTTCTGTGAAGAGCCTGAAAGCTAGGTCAAGGCTGAGCAACAATGCTGATCCTACAGCTTTTGTTCCTGCAGCCTCAAGAGCAGACATTAATTTAATTACATGAAAGACAACATAGAGGCAAGAGATACTTTTGCTTTGTCCCTCTCTGACCTATGCTCACTCTGTCTCTGCCTTTTTTCCTCCTTCCTTTGTGCTTTGTAGTATCAGTACTCTCTCTCTCTCTTTCTCTCTCCCTCCCTCTCCCTCTCTCTCTGTCTTGTCTCTGTGCCTGAATTTGCATTTAAATTAAATGGAGCACACAGGTGCATTAATGAAGTTCTCTCTGTTTTGTCTCTTTAGTGCTGCAATTCAAAGGATCTCTTTCAAAGTCCTCCATTAATAAATATGGGTTTTTGTAGAAAAGGCAGCCAGGTGCATTTGCTAACAAAGCACATGCATTCGTTATTAGTCTGATTTGGTGCTGCAGAGAACATCTCCCTGTCAAATCAGCCTCATCACAGTTAGGAGAGGATATATATGCTGTTAATACTGAAATTTTACAGTGGTCACAATGGCTGCATGACCAGAAGAACAACTTCAAACTACAGTAAAACCAATCAATTCTATTCAATTTTATTTGTATAGCAGCTTTAAAGAAACCTTGAAAGTCCGAGGTGACAGTGGTAGGGAAACCTCCCTGACATGAAGAAGAAATCTTGAGAGGAACCAGACTCGAAATTCATTCTCTACTAGGTGATAACAGATAGTGGGTTTATGAGTCATTATACTGCACAGGATTGGAGGTGTAACATCAAACCATACTAAGTATGTTTTAAAGGATGTTCAGTATGAGAAACCTGGAATAAGTAAAGTCTTTATGATTACCCAGTTCATGGTGGGATCACCCAGTTCATTGGTACAAATCTACAGTATCCAGGTGAGATTATGACATTGAGAAAACAAAGACCGTTTGATATGAACTGTTTTTGGGAAGTGGAACTCTTACAAGGTATCCATGTATAGCTTGACTGGACTTCCGTGCATCTCATTATGTTATCAACCATGTGATGTTCAGAAGATACCACTGAAAGTTAACCGTTCAGTATGTCGAGTCTGCGAACTGAAGGAAGCCAGGTTTTATTCCGAAGAAAGAATTACACGTCGCTATTATAATAACGTAAGTGACTTCACATTATTTCTGTAGGCTTACTAGTTTACAGATTAAAAGAAGTGTAATTCTTATTCCTGGTGATTGTTATATGCTGTGTCCAATCAGCAATAAGCATGGGCTATTCAATAAGGACCTACAGTTTCCATTTTGAGTTAATGTTTTCTGGTTTGCTCGTTGTTTTCTGGCTTTGCTGTTGAGTTTGTATAAAATCAATGTATTTTTCAGTCACGGGCCACTATAGTGCAGACATCCTTCTCTATTTTTTTTTTACTTCCTTTTTCTATTTGAAGTTTGCTGACTGAGCCAAAGATTTGCAGACTCATCAAAATTCTGACTAGACAACTCTGGTGAATGAGGGGATCTGAATGCAAAAACGCAGTGGTTTGAGTGTAACTTGAGAAGACACCAGATAACAGTCACTCCGTCATTGCAGCATTTTTTGTTTTGTTTTTGTGGCTCCGTCTGTGTGATAGGTCTTCGAGGCTGGGCTCGTCTGAAATGCCAGCTTCTCAGCATGGCCCACTACTTTATTGCTCCTTATTAAGGGCATGGCAATCATCGCAGTGTGGAATTGGGACTCAGAGCCTTTCCCAGCAATCAGCACACATTGGTCCAATTTTCTCAAACTGAGCCTGGGCCATTCAGACTGAAACATACCGTGTTGGAGTGTGAGATGTAGCACTAAGTTCTCAACAGCTAGTTTATGGTCTCATTGTTTTTTTTTTTTTATTTATCCATTCGTTTCCATTTGCCTGGGATGGGTCTTTGTGCGGTACACCTTGGGGAGACGCTATGAAGGTCAGCAACAGTGTTTGCAGTATATATTAGGAATTCCATTTTCTCCGAGGAAAAGAGGATCATGGCACCAATACAGAATGTGGCATTTGGTGAGAGGTTTGTCTGGTTTGTCTGGTCCTAATATCATGATAGGTCTGATAGACTGATAGCCTTATATAATAAAGTTATATAAACACATTTGGTGATCATCACATTCTTCCAGTAATGAAATATAATCTATAGGCACCTGTATGGCCATTAGGGCTGCAATCTATGGATCAAATTTCTTAGGACATGAATAACGTACACCAGTAAATAAATAAATAAGATAGTAAGAATATGCGGGACTGAGAGAGGCCATTGTTCCATCCAGAGAGTATTCCAACCTCACATGCAATGTTCCTCTGTCCTGAAGACTTTCCTATGAGAGAAAATTTAAAAGAACAGCTTTAACTCTGACTGGTACAACCCCCAGACACTGAAGATGTCACAGACACTCCTTCCATAATGTTTTAAATAAATGTTTCTAAGCTTTGCCATATCAAAAATGATGTTTTTATTTATTAAATAACATTTCTATAATTTTCTCAAAGGAAGAATGTCTCCCATGCATACCAGTGTGTGTGTGTGTGTGTGTGTGTGTGTGTGTGTGTGTGTGCGTGTGTTTTAGCTTACCTAGTGCTTCTGAAACACATTCCTGATCATTTTAACCTTAATCAAATTCCTGCCACAATTTATAAATCATACAAACTCCATACAATACAAATTCCTACCGATTAGCTGTTACTATAGAAACTATAATGAGATTAGAACAAGCACGTTCATGTTCTACAGCAGCAGCTCTGACAGTAGAGACGACTATAACTCAGATCACAGGTTTTTATTCATTCAACTGAGAATTAGTTGAATATATGTTGAACGTAGAATTAGTTGAACATAGTAATATGTTATCATATATGATTTGTTCTGTTATGTCCTCCCTATATGTAATGTATTTTATAAGTCCAAGGTCAAATTCTCATAAAAAAGCAAAATGTGTGTGAATATGCTGTTTGAACATTTGATACAATTCATTGAGGAAGACTGTAGAATGATGGAACCTTGTTGTTTGTCAAAATCATTAGTTTTGGTGTAGGACCTATTCTTAGGTTTTTGGATCCTATAAGATTTATGAATGACTTTAGTTAAGCCAGTGAGAACAGTGTCCTTGCCCCACACATACACGCTATACACCTACTCCTCCAACCTGACCCTGTCTTCACTAACCAGTTGTAAAGGTAAAAGTTGCCCCAGATTGCCCGTGTGCTCTACACCACACGTCCCAGTTCACCTCTCTTTTATCACCATGACAACCATCAAGAGCCCAGCATGTGTGATGCCCTTCACTTACACACCTCCTGTGTTTTGTGAAGCAGCGCAGCTGAGACACCAGAAAGACAGAAGACCCAAAATATATTCCCAAAATGTATTAAAGCTACAAAAGAGCGGTTTGTCGTGTGAGTGAAGGGACAGATGGCTCAGACCCAGTCAGCAGAGCTGTGTTTGCAGTGCCAGGTAAATTAGATGATGGCATCTGCAGCTCATAAATAACACTTTGTTTTGCTTTCAGCTTGAGCACTTGGCCTGTCCGTGTTGCATTATGGCTCACATGCTCAAATGAATCGACGTCACCCTCTCGGTCAAGGAGAACAAAGGCCTGAGCTGAATACAGAGTATCGCAGATATACAAGACAACATAATTGCCAGATGGATTTCTTTCTATTGGAATAAAAATGTTGTTGTTTATTTTTGGTAGTCATCACATGCAATCAGCCAAGATATGATTGAGGTGTTAAAGTCAAGTGGTTTGAGTCATATAGCATATTGCACAGAATCTTAATGTGAGCACTTCTAGATGCTACACTCTATGAATTTAAATGAGTATAAATCTCATTCTGGTTCTCAGGTGGAGGTCGAAGTGTACAGAAGGGATTCGAAAAAGCTGCCTGGACTCGGGGACCCGGACATAGACTGGGAGGAGAGTGTGTACCTGAATCTCATCTTACAAAAGGTAAGCTGGGGTCAGTTAGCAACTACCTGCTCTGTGCAGAAGCAAATGTAAACCAGTAACCAGCTGCATGAGATTAACCAGGTTTTTTGTAGCTTAAGGTAGGGCTGGTGATGATGATGATGATATAATTTTTGATATTGTGATAACTTGTCACAGTATGCTTTTCTGAGATGTTGTGGATATTGTGATGCTGTTATATAATTAATAAATAAATAAATAAATAAATAAATAAATACAATTCATTATAAACTGACTGGAAGCAGCTGATTTTGTGTTACAAATTTTGTACTTTTATATTTAAAATTGCAAACTGTATAAAATGAATAAATATATATATGTTGTTTATATATATATATATATATATAGTAGACAATATATAGTAGTTATACAAAAAATATATATGTTGTTTTTTTAATATATATATATATATATATATATATATATATATATATATATATATATATATATATATATATATATATATATATATCTTTTATTTTATTTTTTTGTAGACAATATATAGTAGTTATGTAGTTTATCACAGTTATTTTCCCCAACACATATAGTTGGCAGTTTGTGAGCAAACCTATGTCATCATTCATATTGTGTAGAAATGCCTTCGATAATTGATATTTTTGTCACATCACCCCCTAGACAAGGGTACGTTGTAATATAGATAGCTTTAAATGACAACTTATAGCTATCCTTCAGATGCAACATTTGCTATTAAAACATTGATAGCTATCCAACTAGGGTGATGGGAAAACTCAATACTAATAGTGAAATATTTAAAAATATACAACTGACAAAGATTAATTGTGATACCTAGGGTGGGCATGGTGGCGTAGTGGTTACTAAGGCACTCTGGTTTAGTGGTTACTAAGGTACTCCGGGCACTCTGGTTTCCTCCTCTAGTCCAAAGACGTGCATTGTAGGTTGATTGGCATGTGTGTGTGATTGTGTCCTGCGATGGGTCGGCACCCCGTCCAGGGTGTCCCGCACCTTGTGGACGAGTCCGCTGGGATAGGCTCCAGGCTCCCAACCCTGTGTAGGATAAATAGTACAGAAAATGGATGGATCTATTTAAAAAAAAAAAAAAAAAAAAAGATAACCCTACTCAGCTATAGTGTCTAGTCTTATAAACAAGTCTTTTCAGGACCTTTCTCATGGTGTTACACGCCAATCCTGTGTGAAGACTGCAGGAATATGATGGGTAACCTTTTCCAGTGTGTCTCTTTTTGTAGTAAACATGACAAAAGTAAGGGAAGTTATTTACTTACTTTAGGGAAGTGCAGGAAATAATGCAGGTTGTTGAGGCTTATTTCTGAATTCTTGAAGATTTTTTCCCATCACACTCACTCTGGGTGCTTCATTATGGTGCAGCACTATTAATGTTGCACGATGTTTTCTCCGCCAGCTGGACTACGTGGTCACGTGTGCTGTGTGTACACGCACAGATGCAGGAGACATCCACATCCACAAAAAGAAGACGCAGGTAATGCGAACAGATGTGCTACTACTTGTGTACAGATCGGTATGCGGTTACTGTAATGTGCAGGTCTCTGCTGCAGTGTAAGTCATCACATACAGTATGTACTTCTACACTACCAAAAGTTTAGAGACACTCGACTGAAATGTTTCTCATGATCTTAAAAACCTTTTGATCTGAAAGTGTGTGATTTAAATGTTTGAAATCGGTGTTGTAGACAAAAATATAATCGTGCCAACGTATTTAATTCTTTCATTAGAAAACTAACATTTTATTTACAAAGAAATATTTTTTAAATGGATGGACTTGGAGCAAAATATTCCGAAAAGCAGCCAATATGTGTCGAGCATACGTGTGAACTCCTTTAATACTGTTTAAAAACCATATCTCAGGGGAATTCCTCAAGAAATCAGTTTAAGAATACATTTCTGGAAATTCTAGGCAAAAAGGGCATCTACTTTGAAGATGCTAAAATACTAAATTATTTTGATTTATTTTTATTTTTTATCACAACATAATTCCCATAGATCCCCATTTGTGTTACTCCAGCGTTTTGATGACTTTATTATTATTCTAAAATGTGGATTATAAAAATAAAGAATGAGTGTGTCTAAACTTTTGACCTGTAGTGTACATCATCTTATCTGCCACATTTTATACGCATGAATGAATACAGTTGGGGTAAGTGAATTGGTGGATTAATAATTAAACAGTAGCATCAGACGCCTCAGACCACAACCATTCTACACTTACGATCTTTGAATCAATGCGCTGCATGTCTGAGCAGCCGAGACCTTTCCGTATTTTGTTTTCAGATAATTACCACTGGCCTGCTTAGTGGCCACTCAGTGTGATAACAGTCTAACCAACAAAGTTCTGGGTAATAAGAAGCTGTAAGGGGCTGCACCTCCTGGCACAGCAGACAAATTGATAGTAATTAAAGAAAAATAAAACAGTCAACAAACAAAAAAAATAGAATCATGTGGTTATCCAATCCGTAATTAAAAAAAAGCTACAGAAAGCCAATAGACAAATAAAACAAACCCTCCATTATCAATTATGTGGTTTTGAAATCAATTGGGAGGAAAAGAAAAGCAAAACAGTCAACAAATAAATATAATCAGTTACTTGTTTATCTCATGATAAAATAAGTTCATTCTTAATTGATTAAATATTTTCACATTGTTTATTCGTTTTTGTTTTATTTCCTTTTAAGTTATGCATGAGTTAATTTTATACCACAGCGCAGCTAAATTCTCAAATCTGATTGGTCAGAAGGTGTCGCTTCATTTTCTATAACATCAGCCCTGACAGTAGTTCTGTCTGTAATATAAATAACAGGTTTATATTAATGCACTCGTAGTAATATGTTATCATTTCCCCTGTAATAACACATTCACAGGGATTTATAGCAGACATTGCACATAAATCAAAACAATCTAAATAATAATAATAAACAGATTAAAAAAAAAAACATGTTTAACAAATAAAAACGTGTCCTCGTTGATACGATGTAGGTTTCAGTTAGGATATTTCGGCTTATTCAACCTTTAAGAATTAGCCTCCAGTGTTGGTGCTTTTCCGCCATGGAAAAGGCTTCAGGACAGAGGACTTTGTGCTTTTGGATTTCTCAATAACATGACAAGCTGCGTTTATTTTTTTCTAACTAACTCCAAGAGAGAAGAAAAAAGTGACTGGTGAGGGAGTGACTGTTGATAGCTGCTAAAACATAGGTGATAACTGGAACTAGTTTCACAGATAATATACAACCTGAAATCTTACTATAACCTTTTAAAAATTGTTTATTAATCCATTTGTAAAATGTTATCAATGGCAAATTGCTGCAATATAAGAAGAATAAAACACTTTTAGATATGCTGTCCTTGGAAAATAATCAACTTTGGGGTGTTAACAGTAATGCCACTTCATGCCAAACCCTGGTGGTGATTGTTTTCCTATAGCATCACTCCCAGTTGTGTTTATTTCCTTACTTATCCACTGCTTCATCTATACGTCCATATATTTGCATACTTAATGAATTATTTCTCACTTGTTTAATTTATCGAGAAAATATTCATTATGGCGTGATAGAAATGGGACTTGTTCCAAAACCAAACAAAACCAGTGTTCAGCACTGCCTGCTGCTTACCCAAACTCTCTCACTCTTTACTACACAGCAAGTGTTCGCTTCTCCCAGCAAACACCCAATGGACAGCAAGGGTGAGGAGTCCAAGATGAGCTACCCGAACATCTTCTTCATGATCGACAACTTTGAGGAGGTAACCACCACACCAATCAGGTTTCCATTCAAACCTAGAACGAGCTTTTGATACAGTGCCCAGTAACTTTCATCCGCCTTAGTCATCTCTGACAGGGCTTTATAATTACTTATGTCTTCCTGCCAGGGGAAAAAAAAACTAAATTATGCAGTGCGAAAGATTGAAAAGCTGGTTAATTCATGTTTCTATAAAATAGGATATTAGTGAGTCACGGTGCTGTGCTTGAAGCTTTATTATCTTTATGATCAGGTAGGAGAGCATCAATCAAACTGTCCATGTATATAAAGATATATTGTATATAAACCTTTCTGTGGATCCCCCTCAGTACAGGTTTATTCTATCCAAACATAATCTAACAGTATTAGGCTCATTGTATGTATATGCACAATAATAACACAAGTTATTGGAGCCATAGACGTTTTTATTTCTGAACTTTCTGAACACTCGCATAACACATTGTAATAAATTGCCATTAGGTCCAAGTTGACATTATTTACAGAACTACTTTGTGTTTGAGTTGTTGATGTTTGGATTAAACCCATTTAATTTAATGGACCATCCACACACGCTAATAATTATAAGAACACAATAATATATAATAGCTTTGGTATTGGTGTGTTGTAATTTCCATCACTGTAACTAAACTTAAAAAAAAAAAAAAGTGGGCCCTTGGCTAGGCTTTACAGACCCCTGGGGGTCCCTAGACTCTCCTTTTGAGAACCATGTCTCCAGTCATACTGGCACAATTCATCCATTTCTATCACTTAAAAGACAAAGTTCTTAACTGGTCTCACCTTGCATCTGTGCAAAAGCTCACTCAGAAATGTGTCACGTTGTGGAACTAACCGTGAACTCCATTTCATGTTGTCTTTAATAATATCAAACAAAATGATAACATCTTAAACCAATTATCACAAATATAGCCATGTACAGTAGATATACATGTACACTGTATGCCTAAAAGTATGTGAACGTCTGAGCATGACACAAATATGTGGGTCTTCCTCAACTCTGTTGGCACAAAGTTGAAAGCATATAATTGTATAGGATGTCTCGGTATGCTGCAGCATTATACTTTCCCTTCACTGGGACTAATGGGCCTTGCCCAAAAGCCTTCCCAGAAGACTGGAGGCTGTTATGGCAGCAAATTAGGGGACCAACTTTGGAATAAGATGTAAACAAGCACATATGGGTGTGATGGTCAGGTGTCCACATACTTTTGGCCATATAGTGATGGTTGCCATTTTATTAGTTACACCTAATCGCTGGACATTTCATAAGTCAAGTGTACCATATAGGTGCACTAACAGCCCCGAGAGTGACTCACCATTAAAATAATACCAGGCCCTATGAGGGGTGACTCACTGTGCCTAGCAACAGATGAGCTACAGTCAGTAATCCCTATGTAAACCTAAAATGTGTTTCTATGTGCACTTCATAAAAGTTTCGTTACAAATCCAGTGAACATACAAAACTCAGTGTACATAAGATACTAGGATAAAAAAGTAATTTAGTGTGCACACATCACGGTCAGATCAGCATCTATACATTGTGTACGTGACACACAGGTGTTCAGTGATATGACTGTTGGAGAAGGAGAGATGGTGTGTGTGGAGCTGGTGGCCAGCGACAAGAGCACCACTTTCCAGGGAGTGATCTTCCAAGGCTCCATCCGCTACGAGGCCCTTAAAAAGGTTTACGATAACCGGGTAGGACAGACTCACCGACACTTTTTCCCTATAAAGACTAACCACTTTTTTTTTTTTTTGCTGAAATTGAACCATGAACCATGATTTCCTGTGTCGCTGTGCATGTGTAAGGTGAGTGTGGCTGCTAAAATGGCCCAACGCATGTCCTTCGGCTTCTACAAATACAACAACATGGAGTTTGTGCGGATGAAGGGCCCTCAGGGGAAAGGGCACGCCGAGATGGCTGTGAGTCGAGTGCCGACTGGAGACACGTCACCCTGCGGCACCGAGGAGGACCAGGACTCGCCTCTGCACGAGAGGGTGGGTACAACAGACATAATAGACTTCTTTCAGTGATGCTACCCCTGCAGATAAAAATGTGATATCTAGATTCCTCTCGCATGGCTGGTTACATCTGCTTCTCAGTACTTCTGTGCACAGCAGCTTTTAATCATAGTTAATATCTAAATTGGTGTGTTACAATTTGCATACTTGTAGTTTAGAACAGTCAAGGTGTAGAGAAACCATTTTAGTTCATGGCACATGTACTTAATTATGGGCGTTCTTCATTTTCATTCAACAGTATGACTTTGGTTTTCCAACAGCATTCTCGTTCTCACGTCCTGTTCCTCCTGTAGGTGACGTCGTTCAGCACTCCCCCGACCCCCGAGAGAAACAGACCCTCCTTCTTCTCTCCCTCTCTGCGCCGCAAAGTGCCCCGAAACCGCATAGCCGAGATGAAGAAATCCCACTCTGCCAACGACAGCGAGGAGTTCTTCAGGGACGAGGATGAAGAAGGTGAGGCCTAACGCCACCACTCAGGCCTTCACAATGGGCTGAGTGCGAGAGCAGGATGTAATCTTTGTAAACACACGCAAGCAAGCTTCTCGACAGGGATATTGAGAGAACGAGAGAGTAGCTTGTCGTGCTGAGTTGTTTTAAGGTGCGTGTATAAAAATAGGGCTGTGATGAGGACTGCAATAATGATTAACTTGGAGAAGAAAGAAAAAAACGCTTACTTCTGCATCCATTCATCTTTAAAAACATTTCATCGAATAATATTTTGAAAAATATGTAAAAGTCTGAAAATGTAGCTCTAGCTCTGTAGCTAGTCTCTGGTCTGATGAGAAATGATATGACTAATACAGATTAAGAAACAAATTGGAAACTACACCTTTAATATCATATGTTATTGTGGACCAGCATATAAAGATGGATGGTTAAGTTGGTGACCAACAACGGAGGTGTGTGTGTGTGTGTGTGTGTGTGTGTGTGTGTGTGTGTGTGTGTGTGTGTGTGTGTGTGTGTGTGTGTGTGTGTGTGTGTGTGTGTGTGTGTGTGTGTGTGTGTGTGTGTGTGTGTGTAGACCTGTGTAACACCACAAACCTTCGCTCACGCTCTCTTTCGGGAACTGGCCGCTCACTCGTGGGCTCCTGGCTGAAGCTGAACAGGACGGAGGACTACTTCCTGCTCTACTCACATCTCACCTACATCACTCTTCCTCTACACCGGATAACTACAGGTGCAGCACAAACAGCCTGTACTTACCCACACACAATGATTTCAGTGATGTGCAATGGGAATCATGCATTCGCTCCGACTTGCACGTGACACATGCTGACTGAACCCTTTGGCTTTTATACGAGAAATAAAAATCTATAAGGTCTGAATCCGAGTGCGATTGTCCCTCCCCCTATCCCCCAATGCGTGGTCATGGAGCTCTTCTGTGTCCCACAAAATTCCTCTACCACTCATGGTGCATGTGTGTTGTGGGAACTAATGATGTCATCATCAGCTAAAACACATACGCAGGTTACTTTACTTCCTGAACAAGTGCAGACCCGAGTACGAGTTGCATTCATATTCACGGGAATCGTGTTTCAGTTTCAGCGCAACCGAACTCAGACCACCTCCTACAGGTATTCTCGGCTTTGGTACCATGGTGCGCTTCCTGGTCCGCATGACAGCTTTCACATGAGCAATTTTTCATGCAGACCATGCTCTGTTTCGGACTAAAGTGCCAGTGTGGAAGCGTTAAATTTAGGCAAAAAGCAGACACACGCAAGCTAATTCTGCTGTATGCATGGAAGGTTTTACGGTGACACGATGATACTGTTAGAATGGTATATCAGGACAGTTTATTGTCATATTAATATCATATCATGGGAATCATCAGTACTTTCATGACTAACTCTAGTAAGATTGTAGCTGGTTGGATATAAACATCGTTTTATTTTAACAATTTTTATCATTTTTTCCCCCTGTGGTTCCTGTTCAGTTTGTCCTCGTAACCATTTTCATCCATCTTCAGTGGACTGACTTTTCTTACAGAGGATGTGGTTATAACACGTTTGTTTGATGGCTGCACTGTACTACTAATAGCAAATAACAAAAACTTCTATCACATGCTGGTCAAGTTGATTTAGTCTTTTTAAATACATGAAAACCCAACTATTGAACTTATTTTTTGTTTGAACTTATTTTGTTGTCATTGTGGAATTTCCTCAACAGATATTCTGGAGGTGAGACAAAAGCCTATTCTGATGATCTAGCGGCTCCTGACTTCCTTAGAACTTGTGACTAAGTGCCTCTCCACATCAGGCCCCTCAGATGACAGCGCCATCTAGCATCCATACAGAGAACCAAAAAAACCACCACTGACTAAAGGAGAGGAGAAGAAATGTGAGAACTAAGGACTTATTAAAAACCAGCCAATCAAGAAGTGCCTCTTCCACCTGTTTTCTGTGACAGTCTGTATGTGGACACGAGAGCAACAGCCTGAGTGACTGAACACTGTCTGAAATGCCTCGTTCCATCAGATCAGATCGGCTCAGGCTCAGAAGGCAGGACTTGCTAACGTCCCACCTGCGAGCGAAAGGGAAATGTATCAAAGAGAGAAAAAAAAAAAAAACATGCAAAAGAATGTCTCTGTTCCTTGTAAATACACTGCTGCTTAGAATACTCAGTGAATCTACCAACCACGACCCTCTCAGCCTTGTGTAAACAAACTCTGCTGGGTCTTTCAATGTTGTCGATTTGTGCGTAGTGCTTTTTTCCAAAGGCAAAACACCCCATCCCCAACCCCTCACCTCGCCTCATCCCTAGGCCTTAACACCTCCTAACCAGCTAATGTGATATCCGGCCTCTGTTTTATGGCCTACGACCAACAGAGTCTGGAATTAGGAATGCTGGATGTGTCTTAAGTTCAACGTTCCGGTTCACAGAAAGAAAAAAAAAAGCCGCACAAGTAGATTTCTTTTCTTTTGTTTAAAAAAAAAAAAAAAAAAAAAAAAAAAAGATGATACATTTGTTCATTTGTATGTTTGGAGATCTTTGTAATCATTGTGATATTTATTACTGAGTGTTGCAAGTGTGAGGTGTGCAAGTGCACCAGAATGATGCTGAAGCTGCAAGGCCTTGAAGAGGTTTCCCTGAGGATGACGCAATCCATCTCTTGTGCTATTCAGCAAACGCAATTGAGCCGTTTGTAAAACTACTACATTTCAGAAACACTCCTGTCCTACAGAAGCCCTGAAACACAAGTTGTGGGGGAAAAAATTTTAAGGGCTATGCTGTTATTTTGATTTAATAACTAATATTATGTCATTATTATGACTTAATATCTCATTTCAACATAGTATTTTATTAGTTTAAATGATCTCATTATTTAGATTTAACTTATTTTGAGTTATCTTGTAAAGCATTTAAATAAATTCCCAATAATTAGACATATATGACAGACATAGTCTCTCATAGGCTTACTATCTGCAGCATACAGAAAAAGAATTACAAGCTAATATTCATAAAATTAATCTTATTGATCGATTATATGGCGTTAAATATTCCATATATTAAAATATGGTGTTCTATGTGGTGTAATGAGGATAACTAGACATCCATCCGTACATCCATTTTCTGTGCCGCTTACTGAGACTGGAGCCTATACCAGGAGACTTCGGGCACAAGACGGGGGACACCTCGGACGGGTATTTTCCGGGGAGGAAACCCCTGAAGCACGGGGAGAACATGCAAACTCCACACACACAGGGCAGAGGCAGGAATCTAACCCCCAACCTTGGAGGTGCGAGGCAAACGTGCTAACCTCTGAGCCATCGTGCTCCTAATAACCAGACAGAACATCCTGAAATAAGTTATTAAATCAGAATCCTGAAATAACAAGTTAAATCAAAATCATGACATCCTGAAATGAATTGTCAAAATAATGACATAACAACCTGAATTAAGTTGAAATAATGAAATAATATCTTGAAAGAAGTTATTAAGTTCGAAATAATGACATATCCCTTCTTAACTTTTTTCAACTTGTGGTTCAGGATCACACAATTTGTTTAGTCTTTGAAGGCTTTAGGGATTCTTTAACGATGAGTTGAAACTCTGCCCCTTTCTGTTCCTCTAGTTCTGTCTTTCCTTGTAAAGTGTTTGAGTATTTAAAGGTCTGGTGGCCGTTGTCTTTCAACACATTTCTGTTAATAGGTTGGCTTTGAAAATCCCTGACAATGAAGTGTTTATGGAGGAAATGAGGAACAAACCCAGATTGTCAGTATTATGTTGGATTTTGCGAGCTGAATGTATTCCTGTCGACTGCTTTAAAGACGGCTTTAGTAACCGTTTGATATTTGAAAGGCTATGTTTGTCAGCAACATTTTTTTTTATGCTTCACAATTCACGGCCTTTGTATTTCTTTGTATTTATTTTCTCCTGGAAGGCTGTAGAAGCCCATGTCAACCAAATAGGAAGCTCTGTTCAAGAGAGGTCCTGTGGTACATACACACTTCTTTAATCGCTTTAACCATGTTTTTTGTATTCAGTTTTTAAAAACTACACGTGCATGTTTATCCTACATTTATGTTACACCGGTAATAATTGTACATTTTCTGTACCTCTTATTGAAATACAAATTACCAAAAAAAAAAAAAAAAACGTTTTTGAATTTATGAACTATTTACACAAGTATTTACACATGGGAAGGACAAGGACATGTAATGCTGAGGAACGCAAGCTACGAAATTAGGAGGTCGCACCACACATCAGTGAATCAGGTTAATACCTTATAATAAGATGTCTGTGCACAGGTAAGACCAAGTGTGACAATTTTGGAAAATTGTGCGTGTGTGCATTTGAATGAACAGTATGCTCAAGTTTATGACAGGTTCTGCATTTGATTTTTCCATCACACATGCTAATATGTTCACATGGCTTTAATTAGGCCTACATGAAACTAGAGTCATGATATTGTGGCATATGCGAATACCGAGTACAATACCGGCTGTAGCTGTAACTGTAATGTGATGTTTAATAAGCCTGCAGGAACGTACTTTGCTTTCTTTTCTCTACTAATGGACTGGCAAAGAAATTTTAAAGACCTCTAAAGCGTCCATAATTGCTAAAGATTTTTAAAATGTGGATTTAAACACCAGTTAAATATATGAACAGTTTGATAACACTAAGACATGGAAAAGGGTCGTTCAGTGATTGATTAAGACATTGGGCTTAATCCTCAGCTACTCTCTTGTAAGTTGCTTTGAATAAAATGTCATCCAAATGAGGTAAATGTAAAAAAAATAAATAAAAATAGCTAACATCATTAAACTAATTGAGTCATGTAACAAATAAGTACACTCCATGGGAACTGTTGGCTTTTTTGACATATTTGAACAAGCAAATATTGGATCATGTTTGAAATGGTGCCTATTAATAAAGTTGATATACTTGAAAAAAACTGCATGGAAAATTAGATTTTTCAATCATTTATTCAACAGAAAGATCAATAGATGTTATATTATTCTGTGGAAAAGTAAGTACACCCTTGGCCTCAGAAACTGGTATTGCCCCCTTTAGCAGAAATAATGTCTTGTAGGCGTTTTGCATATTTGTCAATTAGTCCAGGACTGGCCATCCCAGCAAATTCAGCCCAAGAGCAGACCATCTGTTGCAAAATGAAGTCTACAAGAACCCCAAAATTTCATCACAGGATCTGCTAGTTTGTCTCGCAACTGTTGGTGTCAAAGTGCATGCTTCTACAATCAAAAAGATTTTGAGGTATGCCAAAAAAACCCTTTGCTGTCTAAAATGTACACTAAAGCAAGACTACAGATTGCAAATGAGTATACAGGCAAAGAGCAGGCCTTTTGGAATAATGTGCTCTGGACAGACGAATCAAAGATAGAGTTGTTTGGCCACAGTAACAGCAGATATGTTTGGCGCAGACCAAAGACAGCTTTTCAGGAGAAGCACCTCATACCAACTGTGAAACACGGTGGTGGAAATGTTATGGATTGGGGTTGCTTCACTGCCCAGGGACTGGACAGCTTACATTCATTCTGCACCATATCAAAGAGTCCTTGGAGATAATGTGAATGTCCGCAAGTTGAAGTTGAACCAAAAGTGGACCTTTCAACATTATACTGATCCTAAACACACTAGCAAATCCACCAAGGAACGGCTCAAAAAGAAGAAACGGAGGGTTATGGAACGGCCTAGTCAAAGCCCGGATTTTAAATCCCATTGAAATGTTGTGGGGGGATTTGAAACGAGCAGTACATGCAAGAAAACCCTCAAACATCTTGCAACTGAAAGAATATTGCATGGAAGAGTGGTCAAAAATTCCAGCAAGGCGACGTCAGAGACTGGTGGACAATTATGCAGAACACCTACAAGAAGTTGTTTCTGCTAAAGGAAGCACCAGCTCCTGAGGCCAAGGGTGTACTTACTTTTTCCACAGAAGAATATCACATCTATTGATATTTCTGTTGAATAAATGATTGAAAATGATCATTTTCCTTGTGGTTCTGTTCATCAACTTCAACTATTAATCATAAGATCCCAAGTATTATATGCTCAAATTTTATACAAATTAACCCCTGATACACGCTTGACTAAACTTCACAGTAATTTGGCCTGCTTATTCTCATAGAAACTCTTTATGACAGTATGTTATTTTAAAATTATCATATATATCATGTTGAAATAAGACATTAAGTCAAAATAATGACAACACAGCCGGACAAGTTATTCATTTTAAGAACACAGAACTGTTTATAGTAACGTGACGTACAATAATTTTAAGGTTTTAAAAGAAATTGTTAAATGTGACAGAAAATTTGACTCCTTAAGAGCATGTTCCAGTGACAAACTGTCCTCTAGAAATAAAGGTTGGTATACGCTTTTTTCACTTTAAATGTCATTTCTGTGTAGTAAAGGCAGTAAAATATTATTTCATAACATAGCAGTAACTTTATAAACTGTTTGCCTAGTAGGCATTAGTTTAGCTAATTACAACATGCCTGCTTGGTTGGTGGTAATATTTCCTTTTCTGGTAATAATATTATATTATGAGTTATCATTCATGCCGGTTAGCTATCTAGTGCTACTAGTTAGTAGTGCTGCTGCTCTGCGCAGATAAATCGGATGGTTCGAGATATACTTATCAGAGTCGGCAAGCCTGCATATAACACACGACTTTGGGCTTCTTCTTATTACAGGTTATAAAGAAACAAGCACAACATACTCATATATACTAATAGTAGATATGGTTCTCCTTTTCCATCTCTCCAATCATATCCTGCATGCAGGTGATCAGAGATGAGTGGATAGTACCTGTCCTCCCTATAAGCTTTGTTGCTGTTTGATGATTTTTTTTCTTAAATAAATTGTGTTTTTGCTTTTCAAACTGCGACTGGTTTCAGTTTAATATGTTGCAGGCTCATTTATTGAGCCTGGGTGGCACTGGATAGTGAGATTATAAAATCACTTAAGTGCAATAGGAGAGGTGTTTGTTTAACAGCTGTTTAGCGCCACCTTGTGTCCGAGTGTAAGAGTTATAGTCAGGTTATAGTTGTGGAAGAGTAATGATTAATAAATCACACTACCCAGTGTCAAGCAGAAGAGGACAGGAATCTGGTTCTTCTCAAGGTTTTCTTCTACACGTCATCAAAGAGAGTTTTTCTTTGCCACTGTTACTTCTGGTGTTAATCTACATCAGGAATTCTTCAGCACTGCATGTCTGTTGTTAAAAGCGCTATAGCAATCAAATGGAATTTATCTTTCTGCTGTGATGCTTGTGGGAAACTCCAATACATGCAACCACAGTTATCTGACGCTGTACCGTTACTGTGTGACTGAGCCATCAGCGAGCCAACAGTGCTTCATGACTCATGAGAGCCTGTACTTACCAGAAGGTAAACAGGAGTCCAGCATGCAGAGAACCAGTGTGTGGCAGGCAAGATCTTGGCTAGATTTTAAATTGCATCATGGGAGTTTAAATCAACAAGCAAAAGTTCTCATATTAAAACGTAAAATCTGACAACATACAATATATATGCAACCCCAAGGGTCACAATGATAATTGGGTTCAGCTGCATATAGTGCCATGTCTTTGTACCACCGTACATTTTATGTTTTATTAAGTGTTTAACCAGATCTATCGCATTTTTAGGCTTGCTACCTCTGACACACCTGATTTAGCTCAGGTACAGCCTGATAAAGTGATAGAAAAAGAAAGTATGAAAAGAAATGGACAAAGTCCATGAACCCTGGCTCTAAGCCGTATCTGATGACTGTTATATGTGTCTGTGCACCGGCAACAGGAGTGAATGTCACCTGTCCTTGTCTCACTTTTTTTTCTCATGTCAAGTTGCCCTCCACTCACAGACCACAATTCAGTCACCTCTCAGAGTTGCATAAGGACCAGCATTATAAAATGGATTATATGCTGTATAAAATATATATATATTTTTAAATCCCTTTTAATATCAACTCATTCTATTATTAATGACAAATGCATGAAGCTTGCCCAATGCTAAACTGGTAGATATAAGTGTCCCCTTCTTGTTAGTTTCATCAGCCTCGTAACTCCAGTGCAAATGTAAAGAAGCAAATTTTAGACAAACACTTCCTGGTTAATTGACTATAATTGTACATGGAAAAGTGTGTTAATTTCATTTGGCTGACAAGCCGTGTATCTGGAGTCAGAATTACCGGTTAGAATTAGCAGCATTTTTAATGTGCACGAAGCACCAAGCAATACTACACTATTAGTTTTGCTACAGATTTCCTTATATTAGAGACCTGCTTCCAAAAGTGGACTGTTTTAATGATGACTATTTGTATCACAGACAGCATCTTCAGTGGCTGAGTTCAAAGGCTCCCAGCATGCAAATCAGTAAATATTAAAATACAGCAGCATCCTTAGGCTTTTTAAATATTGTATTTTAAGAACTTATGAGAACACATAAGCTAGATAATGAGCTAATAAAATCAAGAAACATAGAAGGATTTTTTTCTTTAAATTAAAGTCTTGACACAAGTCAAGATTATTCATCAGCTCAAGCTTTGTTTGACTATTATTAAAAACCTCAAGCTTTGTGCACTATAATTCAACACATATGAAATTTCCATCCGAGTCATCATACTTAAACCTAAGATTACTTATTACGATTGCACTTTTTCAATTAAACTTGGAGAACAATGTATTGCGTTTTGCTACTCAAGGCATTAATGATAATTCTGTTGTTGAAAGTAGAGATGCCAACATGGAGTGTGGCTGAAGACTAGTCAGAAAACCATTCCAATCCTTAGGCATAAAAGTAAGCAAGTGAACATTAGCTCTCTATAAAATGTGCACCATTACTGGCACACAGCTTCTATTTCAGAGGGTTCCCCGAGTTTTGCGTCATACCACATTCTTAAAATGGCAGCAAGAAGCTATTGGTGCGCAGCAACCTTATGTGACAAGGAAAGCTTTAAGTATTTTTCAGCTTGATTTATTTGCCAGTTAACAAAGCTACAAAATGTATTTACTGCTGTTGAACGCATGCCTTGTGTTCTAAGGCGTTACAAAGGTCACTTAGAAAAACAAAACAAAAAACAACCAATTAAAACCAGAAAAACAACTTTAACCAAGATCCATTTAAGACAGATGCACGAAGAAGATCGTTTACTTGCAGTCTTAATAATGGTGTAGTTTTGATGTTGTTTTGCTGTTTATGGAGGAAAGTTTACAGGACTCATTTACACAAAGCACTCTACGGGAGCAGAGAACTCGTTCAGAATAAATATCTATTACAGCAAACACCTTGAGCAAAACATAAAAACAAATACTTTATTCAGGCCTCAAACAAGCTAAAACATTAACATCTAGTTGCCTGCATGCCTCCAATCAAATAATTGGCAAAAAAAATAAAAAATACTTCAAATTTTAAGAAAATAAAGGTTTCTTTGTAGTTTATAAATTTCCAATACAAGTTAATTCTCTTTCTGGGAATAAGAGGCATTAAGCCAGTCAAACACTTTTTAGTTCTTCCCTAAATTAACAGGTAGGTCCAAGTACAAAGCTGAACTCCAATTCATATTTAAAACTGAATTTACTTAATCTGCACACATTCATAGATTAATTTAAAAACTAATAAGAAATAAAAAATAAAAAGAGTTCCTTGGCTTCACCCTTATCTGTTTAATAATAGCAGCAAAATGAAAACCTGACGGAATTCTCAGAACGTGGGCTTTTTACAACCTGCATCTTCACTTTACTTTACTTTCGGGTGAAACTACAATGTACTGTTTAAATTCAAAAGCAACCATCAAATTCAACCAGCATTTATGCAAAGGATTTCACAGTATCTGAACCGATTTGTTGCCAATGCTCACAAAATGTGTATGCTGGCATGCAGGTCAAGACCTCTCAAATGGACAAGGATAAAAATGAGTTAGTTGTGTGTGATGTGTGTGATGTCATACAGCCGTGCAAACCACATTCAGGCAATAAATGACACGTACGATATTAGGGAGAGAGGGGGAGTCTATAAAAGGGAGGAGGAGCTCACGCTTTCTTCTCCTGCAGAAGTTTGTGTAGTTCATCAGCGTCCTCTGCTGTTTTAACACGGATCAGCATTGGTACAGGGGTGCTGGGGTTCTTGTCGTCCACTGGGGGATTTGGCACACACACCACCATGACGTTGTTTTTCCCTGTCCGTGTGCACGGCATGGAGGCATGAACCATGATATTCAACAGGATGTTACCTAGAGAGAGCATATTTGGTCAATTAGACATGGGAAAGACAACGTTAATTAAAGCATCCCAGTTATAGATAATCAGTGAATTTTCTTTAATTCTCAATGAAACCAGCTTATGTGCATGGCATATTTTTTAGAATTGATTTTTAGTAACTGACTTGTTAATTAAAACGAATAACAACAAGTGTAACATTATTGCGTATTTGATGGGTTTCATATTTTCTTCAACGATGGGATCTAAATAAAATCACATCATTTTTTTTTAAACAAACAGGGAGAGCCCTTTCCCTACATAACGTTAAACAAGTATAATTTGCATTTTGTTGGTAAAATCTCTGGTTAATAGTTGGCCAGGATTTCTTTAATAAGAAAGAAATATTTGCGTAATAAGAATCTCGGACGTTCTCTGTTAGAGCGTTCTCATGCAACCCAAAAGTGACTGCATTTCTTTTAATGCCCACAAGAGGGGAATGACTTTCTCTTACTGTCGCTGAATACTATGTAAATACTGTTAAGACACACACACACTCAGTACTCTATGCCTTAGTCCCTCAGTTATAATCAACAGTTGTGTTAATCCTTTTCAGACCTTGCCTCTTGCTGCATCACTTCTGTGACATTAATCTGTGACTCTCAGTCTGACCTACTCCAAAGACCTAAGAGAAACTGCTACAGAAAATATGAGCATTATCTATTAACTCTGGCTTCATGGAGAAAAGAAAAGTACTGGGACCATTTTTATCTATTTTATATATGATGTGAGGAAACCGTTTCAACCATGTTGCTCTAGTGCTTCATTTAAAGAAGAGGATTTTGTGTTTATTTGACCAGGAGCGTGTTTTACCCAGGTTTGTGTCCGCGCGCACCAGGAGCTGCAGCTTGCCCTCTGAAACCAGTTTCAAATGCAGGGTACCAACTCCTTTCTCCTTGAATTCGCTTTCCTTTTTATAAAACAGTTTGCACCTGTAGTATGTAGACAAAGAGTAAATATTACAGCGATATAAGGTGTAAAAAGTGATCAAATTCATTGCGAGTGACGCATTAAAAGAAGAAAAGTGAATTTTCGGCTACTTTTTAGAGTAGAAGGCATCTTTCTCCTTGATTTCTTTGACTATGGGTACTGGTGGCTCCTCCGATTCTTCATCGGCTCCATTCTCACCTGCAAGGGAGAAGGACAAGAAAGTATAAACACTTCACAATCTACTACATTTTGTCTTAGTATGCCTGCATTGATTTAGTAAAACTTGATACTGTGCTAGGAGATAATGATTATTTTAGGATAAAGGCTCACATGAGAAGAACTGAAATGCCCATTATTTTTAAAGCTTAATTCACTGCCACTGACAGCCATCTCAACAGAAACTGAAGTAATGATTAAGAAACGCTTATTAATGATATCTTTCATATAATTCATATAGTGATCTGCTGATTTTTCTGTTTTAAAAAAAAAATAAAATACAATACCAGAATCACAGCTCTGGTTCGGAGAGCTCGACATGGTATTGATCACTGCAAGCTTGTATGCTTTAAGACTATTCATCATCTACAGGTAGGTGGCAAAATAAAGGGAAAAACCAACACTTACTGTCTTAGTAAGTTGCTGGACCACCACATAAGCCTCTGGTGCTGCACAGGAAGGATGAACACCATTCTTCCAAAAGATATTCCCTCAATAAGTGTACTGAGAGCCCTGCCTAATAAATCTCCCAGTAAGTGCTCAATTAGGTTGAGATCTGGTGACAGTGAAGGCTATAGGATATGATCGACATCATTCTGACTCTCATTTCAACTTTGTATTGATTTGTAGTCACTCCTCCCTCAAAGGGGAACACAGCCATACCGCTCAACTGTACGTTCATGTGCAAGATCTGTTACGTATATCAATTTCACACATGTTCATGGCACAAACGGTATATCAGATATAAAAATACGGCAAAACTAATCCAAAACCACTCCAGCATTTCAAGCAAATATCATTCCAATATCACTACCAATACTCAGTACCAGACCCCTATCTGCTGTGTCACCGACATATAAAACTGACACTTTATTAACACTTTGTCCCCTGGAATTACAACATGTTTTATCAATATGTTTCAAGTTGGTTTGGTTTTTAATCGAAATATTTACACCAAGACATAAGTAGTAAAGTCATGCATAAAAATATTTAAATAAAATCTAAGTTTTAGAAGAATTTAAAATGTCAGCCGTATTCAAACAATTTCTGATTAAATCAAATTAAAGCAATCCTTCTTAATGTTGCCTGAGCAAAAACAGAACACATGTGCTGACTTACTTCACTTAATGACGACATATGATAATGCAAAATAATAATAATAATAATAATAATAATACAAATCTGTCACAAAACAAATGTCTTTTTTTTGTAAACATCTTCATGCAGCTCCAATATAAATCTCTGCTGTAAAATCAAGCCTCTGTCAGGGCTTTCTCCAACAAGCACAATATATTTCACTTCACTGACAGCTGTGTTGTACAATTTTGCCCAGAACCTGAAGGACCCCATTTGTCAAAGTGTGTACCTGCTGGCTGGTTGTTGCTGGCTGCATCATTCTTGGCCGCAGTGAAAGAGAAGGTGCCTGTAGAAGTGCCGGTGCTAGCTGCACCGAACAGAGACGTGGTGGAGGACGAGGTGGAGGTGGAAGAAAACGAAAACCCGGAAGCCCCTGCGGACTTAAGGGAGCTCAGCACCAAGCTGTCCACCTTCTGGCCAAAGTTGAAAGTAGCATCTGCAGGAACGGAGCTTTTCTCAGGAGCAGCACTGTCCTTGTTCTTGGTGAAGGAGAACAAAGCAGGAATGGCTGGTGAGACATTACTGCCGGAGGAGGAGGATGATAGCGTGCTGGTGGTGGTGTTTGCCTGTTTCCCTGGCTGCTGCTCCCCCCCTGCTACTGCGCCACTGCCGTACTTGCTCTCAATGGTGGCCAGGTGTCGCTCATAGTCGCGAAAGATGGGGTTGAGGTCGCACAGCGGGTTGTCATTCACATGCTTGGTGATCCAGTCACGCACAGAGCAATTGAGAGCTGTGAGCTGCCGGTTGTACTCCTTACTGCTGCTGCCTCCTCCAGAGATTGCGGGTAGGCTGGGGGTGGAGCCGTTGGGCATGATGTCACCACTCTCTATGGAGGAGGAGGAGGAGGCTGGGCCATTGGATGATGAGATGCCTGAGGGAAAAGGAGGGACAGTGAGTGTGAGTGCTCTGAATAGTGGTGATGCAGTTACACCCAGCAGGAGACTGGGTGGGGGCTAGATGGAGTAGGAGTAAATAACGGTCCCATTTCATCTCCCTCTCACTCTCTCTGATGGACACGTTAAGCTACTTCCCAAGCAAGAAAAAGGCTTTTTAAAAAAACAGCCCAGCGTGCCCCACTCAGCTCAGCATAACAGCAGTCTGCACACACATTACAACTGCTCGGTCCGCTCCATTAGTCTTAAATGCGCTGCCCTTAACTAAGACAAATTTCCAGAATCACAATTGATGTCAGGACAGAAATGTTCACTTCTTTAAACAACAAATTTTATGAAGAATTCAGACAAAAAGTGGTTTGTTAAATAACAAACAATACAAGGAGTGAATCTTCTGGCAAAAATAAATATCAATGATATTTGAAGACATTCTCACACTGACTAAGTTTACACGCACATCGATCTTCCGATAATAATCGGGAATATTCCCGCGTCTGTACACGTATAAGCATCACGTTCGGGAAATGGCTACAACACGAATATACACCTGAAATGGAATTTGATGTGCATGTAAATGTAGTCAATGTGTCACAACATTTAATTTTGCTGAGGAAGTCGTAAAATGGACATACACGTCTGCATTTAAAAAGCCTATGAAGTGTGTTTATTAAATGTTCACCAACAGAAGAAAATACATCAAAACACCTGGCAATCCAAACAGATAGCGGGAGTATTCACGCTCACTAACAAAACTAATAATCCCACTAGTACGATTCTTAATCATTAAGTAATTATTTACACAAATTCTATGATTACAACACCAATGAACACTGCTGATTCACTATACGTGCTTATTCCATCATAACTGCATAATCAACTATCATTCAATTAACTACGTTAACATAATATAATGTTAACAAAACTCCTGTACAGCACTTTTGCAACAAGTTATGTATTAGAACAAATGTGTTAGTTGCCTTTGTAATATTTTTCTACCACAAAAGAAAGGAAATTTTTTAATCTCCACAGGTTTCGCTCATGTTCTCATTTATTTTCATTTATTCACCAACTCACAACTCTTTTGGGAACAAAATGTGCTGGTAACTGAACATTACTTTTGTTTAAACCCAGATATGGTCAAATTATTAAATTATTCATGAAATTTACCAGATCTGCTCTTTAACTCTGGTAAGAAATGTAATTAAACAGATTTGCTACCAAAGCTGCCATGACCTCTCTGTTGTCAAATCACAAATGTTGTTGTAATGGAAATACGAGGCATTGTAGAAAGCGCGTATGTAATGAATAGGAAGGTTTTATGTGTGATATGGTCAGAAAATGCACTGTGATTAGTTATCATGTTAATGATATCTAATAAACTCAAATGAATACCGGGTTTTCTCTAATTAAACTCTCATTATCTTTTCCTTAACAAAGGTGCAAGTTTTTCCACCATTCAAACAAAACGCATACGACATGCCTCACCGGGGTTGGACTTGGCAGTGGCAGGGGTGTTGAAACCCCCAAAAGTTGGGGTGACAGATGCAGCGCTGCCGTTGGTCAAAAAAGAGAGGTGTTTAAATCCAGCCCCGTTTCCAAATGTGGAGAAAGCTCCTCCAGCCGCTGGAGCCGACGGGGTCAGAGAGAAACCCTTAAAGCTTTTAAAAGCTCCTCCATTCTCTCCCTGAGGCAAAAGCACAAAATTCATTCATAATTAATATTCCAGACCCTTGCACTGAATGAACTAGTCACATACTTCAGTTCTAAACATATCACATATACTAATACAGACTTCAGCGTACTGATATCCCTATAATACAATAGTCTTTACCTGTTACAATAAAACAAAAACATTATTCATTATTGAAATTAATCAAACATTACTGAATACACATAAAAATAAATCAATGCCTCCAGTATTCTGTTAGAAGAAAGCTGGAGGTTTGTGCTTGTCTCTCCCTTAATGTACAAAAACACTACTGCACATTATCTTTAGTTAATGGTTGAATAATAAACCAGGAAATAGAGAGATATATATAATAGCTGCACAGATTCTGAGAAAGTCTCAGAAACACAGCATCTGGATTACATCTGCTCCAAGATTTCGACGCTTGGCTTTCTTAATGGCCCGGTTTTTCATCACTTCCTCACTTGCAACTGAAAACGTTCCTGCCTAATGGAGAGAATTGGAGAGAATTACAGAGTTAAATGTGGATACAGCAAATGTTTTTGTTACACAATAAAATACTTCTCATAGAGCTGGGCAATAGAGTGGCGCAGGGACGACGTCATTTTGAATTCCAAAACCCGGAAAAGAGTTAGCATTTTAGCCCTTCCGGTTCCATGGTCCTGAAGTCAGTGGGTTTTTCGAATGGGATTTTGGTTAAAATCCTGAAATAAGGTCTGTGGTGAACGCAAGCTCAAAATATTTGCACGTTTTATTCTACGACATAAAATACACCAGTAATACCCCACTCATGATTTTTTTAAAAAGGTTTTACGCGTGTTGAAAAAGGTGGTTGCTAACAAGTTGCTAAATGGGACTAAAGACGTTACCGGGGACGTTAAACGTCATCACGCCGAAAAGGAAAATATCGTTCTCGCAAGCCCGCGTTTACAGCCCCGTGTTCTCACAGGTATTAGATTTGTCAGTTTATCAATTTATACTATTTTCCAACTGTAGTGTTTTCTGAATTGTACTACAATAAATTCTAGAATAACTAATTAATAGTTTATTTGTCCAGTTTCTAAAAGAAAACTTCTTTATTCCCCAAAGAAAAACTATCCAAAAGAGATGCACGTATAAACAAATGGAATTTACTCAAAAATAATGCAACATGGGCACAGCCCCCCCCCCCCCCAAAAAAAGTGGATGAAAATTCATCCACAGAGTAAATTCGTATAATGGAAAACGTTTTTAAATCACGTTTGGAAAAGTTGTGGGAAGCTTGGTGATGGTGACGTTGAAATCGAGCGACCGTGGTGTGGTTCGTTTACAGCAAACGGTTAGCTGATTATTTCTGGCGATTGTATTTAGGTTTCAAACTTTTATAAAAAAAAAAAAAAAGATCTTGACGGACAAAACGTGTTAGTATTGTAAACTTTTGTTAATCACAGAGCTTATTTTTTTGCGATAATCCAAAAGCCTATGTGAAAATCCTAATGGGTTTTTGTCAAGGGAACCGGAGTGATGCTAACTTCCGGGTAACTTCGGTACAAAATGACATCATCCCTGCGCCACTCTATATGGGGAAAAATATTTTAGATGTAGAGAAAAGATGTTCATAAACTGCTGTTTATACCAAAACTATTTTCACATAAGAGGAATTTGACTTGGTCAGTGCTGACATGTTAAACATATTACATAAAAGTATGCAGAGAGATTAAACAGCAGCAGGCTGTTCAGTTAACAGTGAATCCGTCTGTTTTCTCTTCTGTTCACAGCACTAGCACTACCTCCTCTGTGTTTTTACTGGTGGCTACTCTGAAGATATCATGACTGTTTCTACCCCAAGGTTTGCTCTGATTGGTATCAAGCAAGCATGAAAATGAGGGACAGTCTGCAATGCAGCTGCAAAGAAAATAGTAAAAAATGAGATTATTTTCCATAACTGTCAGTATGTTTATCTGCCAGCGTTAGCATTTTTGAAGTCCAACATTGCGATTGCAAAGGTTTTTACCACAGTAGACTAGGGATGTCACGATACCAAAAATCTAGTAGTCGGTACGGATACCACCAAAAGTACACGATACTCGATACCACGGTGTGGTATAAAAATAAAATTTAAAAAATTTAATTAAATACTCTCCTGGAGGACAGCCTCCTCTGGCTGATACTGGCAGAGAGAGAGAGAGAGAGAGAGAGAGAGAGAGAGAGAGAGGGAGAGAGGGGGGAGAGAGAGAGAGGGGGGGTATTTTAGTTATCAAACACTGTCTGATAATGAGTGGAGGTGCACTCCTAAACACACACACACACACACACACACACACACACACACACACACACACACACACCTTATACTCTGAATGCAAGCATTAGTTTAAAGACTGATACGGTGGCAGGCCAAAAAGATTTATTAAAAGCATGAACATCTGAATAATTATTAGTGACATTAGGCTACAGCTTGCTGACAGGACACGGGCTGAATGGCGATGCATGGTGGCCCAATCGAAGGTAGTTTATAACATTGCAATGTGTTAGCATCATTAACAAATAACAGGCTATCGCTAACCTTACATGAAGCATAACGTTAGCTGGTTTCACGGCCACAATGCCAACTGCCTCAAACAAATATAATGTAGGACCGTCTTTCAGGTGCTTCGCCAAATTCCCGGTGTTTCCTCGCTTTGTTTGAAATGAACGATAGTACAGGTTGCACATCGGAAACAGATACTAGCTTTCCTCGTTTCCTCTCAACGAGTCGGGGCGGAGCTAAACTTGTTAAGCTATGCTAATCTACTGTAGTTTTTCACGTGTGCTTGTAGGCGTTCTTCTTCTTCACCACTTGTGGACGGACTAAAACACCTGTGCGTATTAGCTGCCCCCATCAGGTCCGAAAGAATTGCAACCTCGGGACCTCCATTAGAACCGGTTCCAACCCTAGTGCAGAAAAACAAGTACCATCACATTTTAAGAATGTTGGTACCGACTTGGTACCGAAGTATCGGTTCTCGTGACATCCCTACAGTAGACACAGAGTGCTTGCGGCACAGCTACAGGTGAACATGTGGCTAAAATAATCCAGACTAGTGGTAAAAGCACAATGCTTACACTAAGCTTCTGCCTTGGAACTGCCTAAAATCCTAGGTGTTGAGTTTGCAGTTGTGCATGCTGGTGATCGGTCAAAGCTTTAATGCGTGATCAATCGTCTAAACAAAAACTATTTTTTTCCAAAACCTGTATTTTGCCAGCAAGTGATTGTAAAAGTTTGTAGGCAGCATAACGATTAATCGACTATGAAAATGACAGAAAGGATTTCACATAGC
Organism: Ictalurus punctatus; assembly: GCF_001660625.3. NCBI lineage: Eukaryota > Metazoa > Chordata > Actinopteri > Siluriformes > Ictaluridae > Ictalurus > Ictalurus punctatus. Next base: position 14,492,146 of record NC_030434.2, on the reverse strand, counting down.
AAAGCATAACGATAAACAACACAACCTCGCTCTCCTCTCCTACTCTGTGTTTTTGCTCTGTTGCTGTAATATTGCTGTGTGCTGAAATCATAATGGTCACAAAATTTGCATAACTTCTGGCATTTACATAATGATCATGGTCTCTGTAGGGCGGTGGAAATTCAAAACAGAAACTAGCTCATGAACCATGTGTTTCTCATTCAGAATGTTATTATACAGAAAGTTACCCACGAGCAACCGTAGAGACAAGTGCTGTGTTATTTATTTGTTGCTAGAAGCTATAGAGAAATATGTGTGGATATTTTCACAGCATAAATACTCAAAAGACAAAATGAGCAAGTTGTGTTGAACTGGACGAAACGACAGATTGTATTAGGTTGTACTATAACGCTACCGTGTTGTGTCCGTTCCAGCTTTGCTTTTGCTCTGCATGTGTCAGCTTTACTTGAACGTATATAGTGGTGATGCATGTTTATATCCATCTGAAGGTACAATACAAACAATCTACACTATATATTTGCTTACTTATAGTAAGACAACACCTAAATTCAGCTCCACACTTAATAAATAAATGAACAAATGACTGCTGTGAGCTGAACTGTAAAGTCTGATCTGCACAACAAATGATCATTCAAGCTCGTAGAGCAAAGAGAAAGAGCACACAGCTGACGTGACCGCCATTGAACAGTAACAATCCTTCATTTAAGTTCTTTTTTTTTTTTCCAGAAGAGAGCTCCAGCTTTTGTTTATCGGTCACACTTGCATGTGCTGAGTTAAAGTCCACCTCGATTCTCCTTCTTCCGGATTCAGTCCTAATGCTTCTGGCTTGTTATTATGTGAGTAAACAGACTGTGTGTGGAAGACAAATCAGTCTGTTTCTTGAGACTTTTAAAAATGGAAAAATTTACACTACAGGTCAAAAGTTTAAACACACTCATTATTTATTATTTTTCCCACATTTTATAATTATAATAATAATAAGAAGAAGAAGAAGAAGAAGAAGAAGAAGAAGAAGGTCATCAAAACTCTGGAGTAACACAAATGTAACTATGGGAATTATGTTGTGATAAAAAAATCCAAAATAAACCAAAATAATTGAATATTTTAGCATCTTCAATGTAGACCCCCTTTTTGCCCCTAGAATTTCCAGAAATGTATTCTTGGCATTTTCTCAACCGATTTCTTGAGGAATTTCCCTGAGATGCTTTTTAAACAGTATTAAAGGAATTCCCAGCTACGCTGGACACTTACTGATTGCTTTTCTGAATACTTCTCTCCAAAAAATATTTTCTGTAAATAAAATGTTAGTTTTCTAATGAAAGAAATGAATATGTTGGCACAATTATATTTTTGTCTACAACACCGATTTCAAACATTTAATCACACACCCTCAGATCAAAAGGTTTTTAAGATCATGAGAAAGGCGAGTGTCTCCAAACTTTTGACCGGTAGTGTTAATCTTTACAGAATTTACTAATGTATTTCTTTATATTTGTCATGCGTACAGCACCGGATGGTATAAAGCAAGAACAAGCAGCTCTGCCTGTACCCCCGAAGACTTCTGTAGTGTAGGACAGTCTACATTATACGGTGCTTGTTTTGTTAGCGACGAAGACAACGCATCATGTATGAAAATCCATGTTGAGGAATTTCCATAACTGATGCAACCTAGTTAGTTGATTTTTGTCAACTAACTGCAACTATAAACAAACTATAATTAAAGATTGCAGCTCCAATTCTGAAAGGATTCAAAGAAAGTAAACCTATGGAAAACTACAAGAAAAACAAGCAAAGCTTTAAGAAGTTCTGCATATGTGCAGCAGGTTATATATTAAGACAAATAAATAAATAAAATTGAAAGCCTTCCTCCTGCCTCTACCTGATCTCCAAACAGTCCGTCCAGGATTTCACGATCGCAGAAATGTAACTCAAAAAATGAAGCAAACGCCGCAATATTCAGCGGAGTTTGCAATTATTTTCAAAATTACGAAAGATTTTCTGCAGATTTGGGCCAAGACGCATCATGACACACATTCAGCCAAAGCCCTCCTTGATTCACGTCCGTCCAACAGGAGTACATCTAAAAGGTCTCATTTACCACCAAACATCACTGCAAAAGACCTGTGCAGAACAATTCTGTGCAACTGCAATTTTGCCAATTCAATTAGCTTTCTGCAAAAAAACCCCCCAAAAAAACAAACTGCATTGCAAATTTTATTTTAAAGCCGCAGCAAAACCAAACATTCTTAGCTGCAGCAATCACAAAAAAAAAACCTCTGCGAAATCCTGTACGGACTGCCCAAAATGATACATCAATGAGTGTCTGATTTTTACTGAGCTCTCCATAGAGCTGGATTTACATTAAGGATTTATTTACACGTGTTTTTTTTTAGTCAGACCGACCAGCACAAAGATGTTTCGCCAGCATGGGGATGAAACAAGCTCCCCCCCCAAGTACCGACGTCACAGCGCGGCGCTCGCATCTAAGATCAACAACCTACTGTAACAGAACTTGTGCTGTCAGAAACGATCCAAATAAGAGATCATGTTTTTACTTCATGTTTCCTACACATGTCTCATGTTTATGTCCTCTTACCTCTTCTCCTTCATCTTCCTGATCCCAGTTCCTATCAGTGAGCTCTTTCTCAGCAATCCGCTTTGCCATCACAGACCTTCTCAGAGATTTTTTTTGGTGTAAATAAAAAAAATTAATAAAATATAAAAGACAGTCAGAAACCAATACCCGGTTACATTCAAACAACACTGAAAAAAAAAAAAACACTTATTAAAAACTGCACTGATGGAAATGTACGAGTTTGTCAAGTGAATTAATGGGGAACAAAAAGTAAAACGAAGGCTTAAATGAAATTTAAACGTAGAATTTTAAATAGTGGATCAAACGGATTATTATTAGTCTGAACATAATGTAAAACTAATCCCAGGACTAAACGCAGTAAATGCAATTGCTGTTTTTTTTGTTTTTTTTTTAAATAACTGGATTAATGAATAAACTTAACTGCAGTTTGAAGTTTAATAGGTTTCTGGACACAAATCCTCAGGCTGGACAAAATAATCCTCAGGCTGGACAAAATAATCCTCAGTTTGGGCATAAAACCTACACTGTAATCGCACATTTATGTTAATTACTTGTGTTATTACTTAATGATGTAACTACACACAGACTGTGGAGTGTGACGTCATTTCACTTCCGCGAGCAGACTTTACAGCTATTCAACATTACAGCTATTCAACATTACAGCTAGCTCACCGACACTTTAGCACGCCAGCTAACTAAGCTAATATATATATCATTATATATGTATTTTTTAAATATATAGTTTTCCCATGGTTTCGTGCTGTGTTTGACATCTGCACCGTGTGTAGTAATTTAGGGGGAAATGTGAAATGTAAAATGAAATGAAACCGGTCAGTCCGTTTCATCTCTCTGACTAGCGTGTTAGCTGTTAGCAAGCGACATACTACAGAAACACTAGCCTCAGTAACAAGTAAAATATTTTGTCGGTAAACACGAAATATGTACTCAGATACACACCTCTTTTTTGTTACAAGCCACGCGAATGATAACAAAGATCCCTGTAGTTTAGAGCCCGGCGACTAAGTTGTGATATTACAGGTCTTAAAACAACAACCGGCAGTTTCCACGACCACACGCCACCATTTTAGAAAAACGGGATATTCGCGCGTCGTGCAGGAAAAGTACGCATGCGCAAAGAAGATGCACTGACGCTGGGAAATGTAGTTCCGGACACTTATCCGACGGAGGATGTCCTACATTTAATATGGTGGCAGCTTTATTTATTTATTTATTTGCTAAATAAACTGATTTCAAGCTACTGTCACTGGAAATATTAAATAAGTTAGCTTCGCACTCAAACAACGCAAATGATTTTAGTTTCCAATTATGTCTGTCCACATCATAATCAATAAGTTCGTTTTAAAAAATATTAGTAAAAAAATTTTGGACAGAATTTTATCTTCACAGGACACATCAACCATTTCATATTAGGCCTGGTTGAAATGCAGGATCAGCTGTTGGAAAATATTTATAACTTGACATTGTATGATACTTACAAATACTAAAAAAAAATAAAAAAATGTTTTGATCATACAAATATGTCAAAATGTCTTCCAAAAAACAGGACATGGTTTGAAACTCAGTAGCGTTTCAAGTAGGGTGAGACACTACAGGCATTTCAGACTGTTCAATAAATCTTACCGTCATCTGTTACAATAAGAAAAGATGTCAAGATTCAACAGAAATATGTTTATATAGTCATAAAAATTCTGGTCCACTTGCAACTGCTCGCATGTCATAACTACAAACCATTCTACAGGTGTTGAAACACAAAATCACATTGTATTTCTACATTTAAATTTATTCATTTATCAGACAATTTCATTCTTAATGTCATTTTTAAAACCAAGAATTAGCTTTATAGATGAGATTTTACATGCCCGTTTTTATTCCTATTTAAAACAATATTACGGAGGAATTTCTTGAAATTGAAAAATTGAAAATTGAATTTCTCAAATATAAATTCTCATGATGATTGTTGGATATTTGTTACACTAAAAATGAATGTAGCACACTGTACTTTTCCTTGTGACTGGGATGGTACTACCACGGATACATGTTTTATACTTTTAGTATGTATATTGTACTAAAAGTTTAGTTAGATTTTACTCTAGTGGAGCCATTACACTTAGTGGGTGCCATTTTTCGTGTCCAGGACATTATATGTATAAATATGCATGAATATTAACTGAAAAATACATTTTATTATTAAGAAAAGTGTTCTGCACATTAATCTAACTGCAAAATTAAAATATATTATTTAAAACATTGATTTAAAAAAAACTACCTAGGACACTGAAAAAATAGCATTTGGTACACTACATTTTACCATTAACTATCATGATTAAAATCCTTCAGAAATCTTTTTTTTTTTTTTGCATTGTTGTGTGACTCCATATCTAATCTATGGTTAAAAAAAAAAAAATTCAAAAGAAATCCATAAAATTTCAGGTAAAATACACCTTTTAGTCATCTCCCCAGGTTTTCACTCAGTCCTTTTACCCTAACACATTCCCCCCTCTGAAAAATGAGGTCCATTTCACAAGTCACCAGGAAGTTGTATCATCTCGATCTTCTGAAGGCCAAAAAGTAGGTTCTCTCATTTTCTTTTCTGTATACTTGATGATACCTCAACGATGACTGAGAAGGTTAATCTCAGCATACAGACATAAATTACTTCTTAGATGTTATTTTAAAAATCATTTTTATTAAATTAATAGTATGTGCTCAGTGTCCTCATGTTATTAGCATGTATTTGTATAATTCTATGCTAAAAACTCAGTCCTGTTACTTATATAAAGAGAAGCCTTCTTAGAAAAGGCCAGGCAAGTTTGTTTTCATGAATTTAATGGAATTCTAGCAAAAACATTATTGGATGTCGTTTCTCCAACTGAACCATTTAAGTGTTTTGTAGACAAGCAAGAATATTTTCAAACTGATCTTAGGTACTGGTAGTCAGTGCAGAGGTCTGAGGACTTGCATAATATCTACATTTTTTTTCTTTGTCTTTCTTACCTTTCTATATGAGAAAATGGAGAGAACCCATACTATGCAGGAGCCAGAAACACCCACCCATGGCATGTTGCAGGGGAAGGAGTGAGACACACCCACTACCCACTCTATCTACCCTCTCTCTGTCTCTCCCACACATTCCTGTTACCCAATGTTCATTCCTGTTACTAAAATGTTTTTTCTTAAAAAATAAAGTTAAACTACTATTTTTTTCTATTATGTTTGGTCTGTCATTTATCCAACTGTTTAATAAATTACATGATAAAAATGGCTAAACTTAAGGCTTGGGTCTCCTTTAAAAGGAAAAAATGACTGTATTTATACTTGCATGCATATAAAGTGATTTTTTTTTTGTTACAAATATCAATTATTTGAACATGTAATCAGTGTGTAGGTGAGTGTGTCCTGCGATGGACTGGCACCCTGTCCAGGGTGTACCCCGCCTTGTGCCCAATGCTCCCTGGGATAGGCTCCAGGTTCCCCGTGACCCTGAAAAGGAGTAAGCGGTAGAAGATGGATGGATGAACATGTAATCAGCCATTTCTTTAAAATGAATACTTTCTTGTGGAGAAAAACAAAGGAATTAGTTGAGAAGCATTTAAACATGCTTTTTAAATGACACGAGTTTTGGTAACAGGACTGAGAAAAATGCAACCATCTTAGAAACCTTGTAAAAAATGAAATAAAGTTACCTGAGCTTGACCAATCCACATTTTGAATAGTTAAATATGTGTGGTATTAGATTCAGTGTCTTTTTTTATTTTATTTGGAATTTGGATAATTTGGAAGAGTTACAGCAAGCAAATGGCACCCATTCGGTGGAATGGCCCAGTGGTTCTCAAGGTCCAATTTTCTAACCTTAAATGAATTTAATTTTTAAACAATTTAAATACAAAAATACGTAAATAGGAACACTTGCAGAGATATATTTACTGTACAATTCTTTAAATAAAAAAAAAAAACTCAGGCTTTATCATTTTATAAGCTGAGATGGTCTAAAAACATTCCAGCCCACTGCTGAATAAATACAGTGGGTCAAATACAGAATCAAATATGTTTAGTGCACCCATGCTGGTGAATATGAACATAGGCAGCAGACTAATTTTTCCAGCCTGATGGTGGGACGTCACTTCATCACTGGGCTGCACTGGTTTAAAAACACTTTTGGGGATCTCATAGAAAATGCAACAGCGTTGAAGAACAGATGGCTGTGTTCCAAAATTTCAGGATCCCTCATTAATATGCCAACTCAGGAGCAGGTGCTGTAGAAAGTAGGAAGTGAGCTCCGGGCCGTGGACGACCACGGGAGAAGTCTGACCAGCTGGCCAGGAATGTGCACGGAGGACGGGGAGAGGGGGATCAAGTCTTCCATAGGGACAAGAGAATTTTATTTTCCATCACATACAAAGAGAGAAGTAAGGATGTTAGCATTTAAAATGATCAGTGATGTACAATTCTTAGCATAAATAGTGATTAATAGCTCCATGAAACCATGGGTATGTGTATGTGGAGGTTTTTTTTTGTTGTTGATTCCACAGAAGAGATGGAATATACTGGTGCACTCTCATTGTATTGTAATCATAATCTCAACGTTTTAGTTTCCTCCATCAATTTAACATAATCAAGTACAATAATAGTGAAGTAAGCTAAAATCTTTTAGTTCATGTTAGCTAGTGGTTTTTATTCACTTTACTGCATCACATAACAATCTAATTTATAACCTATCACAATAAAAAAAAAAAAAAAAAAAACATATGTGAATTATACACCAATCATTAAATCTACTGACAGGTGATGTAAATAACATGGTGTATTTCATTACAGTGGCATTTTTCAAGAGGTGGGATATATTAGGCAGCAAATGAACAGTCAGTTCTTAAAGTTGATGTGTTGGAAGCAAGGGCAAGCATAAGGAGCTGAGTGACTTTGAAAAGGGACAAATTGCGATGGTTAGACAACTGGGTCAGAGCATCTTCAAAACGGCAGGTCTTGTGGGGTGTTCCCGGTATGCAGTGATTAGTACCTAACAAAAGTGCTCCAAGTAAGGACAACCGGTTAACCAGCGACATGGTCATAGGTGCCCAAGGCTCACTGATTGCATGGGGAGTGAAGGCTAGGTCATCTGGTCCGATCCCACAGAAGAGCTACTGTAGCACAAATTGCTGAAAAGTTTAATGCTGGCTCTGATAGGAAGGTGTCAGAACACACAGTGCATCACAGTTTGCTGCATATGGGGCTGCGTAGCAGCAGACTGTTCAGAGTGCCCATGCTGTTCCCCTGTCCACCTATGAAACAACCTATAATGGGCATGTGAGTGTCAGAACTGGACCAATAGAAGAAGGTGGCCTGGTCTGATGATTCACATTTTCTTTTACATCATTTGGACGGCCAGGTGCATGTGTGTTGCTTACCTGGGGAAGAGATAGCACCAGGAAGCACTATGGGAAGAAGGTGAGCCAGCGGAGGCAGTGTGATGCTCTGGTCAATGTTCTGCTGGGAAACCTTGGGTCCTGGCATTCATGTGGATGTTACTTTGACACGTACCACCTACCTAAACATTGTTGCAGAATAAATACACCCCTTCATGGTAACAGTATTCCCTAATGGCAGTGGCCTCTTTCAGCAGGATAACATGCCCTGCCACACTGCAGAAACTGCAGGTGGTTTTAATGTTATGGCTGATCAGAGTTTATTAGGTTGCTATATGGATGTTATGATAGCATTATTACTTACTTCCCTTTCATAAAAGTGACTTGAACTTGAACCATCACATGTTTTTAGACACTTTTAGACACATGTTGGTTCACATATTTTCCATATTCAGAGCATTTGGTTTCATTTGTTTCACATGATTCATTTATTTTCACACACTAATTTTCCACTTGTAGGGTGTGTTATCATATTGTCCATTTGATAATTTATGTTTCCTTCAATTGTGGTAAGTTGCCCAGGCCCTGAAGCAGCAAAGTATCCCCACACCAGCACACTTCCACCACCATGCTTCACTGCAGGTATGATGTTCTTTTAGTGGAATTCTGTGTTTGGTTTGCGCCAGATGTAACGGGACTCCTGTCTTCCAAACAGTTCCACTTTCAACTCATCAGTCCACAGAACATTCTCCCAAAAGGTTTGAAGATCATCAAAGTGTGTTTTGGCAAAATTTAGACGAGCCTTAATGTTCTTCTGGGTTAGTGGTGGTTTTCGCCTCGCCACTCTTCCATGGATGCCATTTTTGTCCAATATGTTTCTAATAGTGGAGTCATGAAGAGTGACCTTTATTGATGCAAGAGAGGCCTGTAGTTCCTTTGATGTTGTCCTCGGCTCTTTTGTGACTTGATGGAGGAGTAGTTGCTGTGCTCTTGGAGGAATTGTGGAAGGTCGGCTACTTCTGGGAAGGTTCACTAATGTGCAGAGTTTTTATATTTGGAGATAATGGCTCTCACTGTGGTTCTTTGGAGTCCCAGATCCTTTGAAATAGCCTTGTAACCCTTCCCAGACTGATGTATTTCAATCACCTCCTTCCTCAACATTTCTGGAATTTCTTTCAACTGTGGCATAGTGTTACTGGGAAAGACCTTTTAACCAACTTCACTCTGTTGAAAAAGTTCCATTTAAGTGGTAATGTGATTGAACAGGGTTTGCAGTAATCAGGTCTGGTTGTGTCTAGTCCAGCTGAACCCTATTATGAATGCAGTTTCATAGATTTAGGGAATTAGTAACTACAGGGGCAAATACATTTTCACACAGGCCCAGTTAGTATTGGATACATTTTTCACTTCACTATCATTTATAAACTGTATTTTGTGTTTACTCAGATTGCCTTTGTTTTATCTTAGATTTTGCTGAAACAACTTAGTATGAGATCTACACAAAAACAGAAGAAATCAAATTCTTTTTCACAGCACTGTATATATAAAAGATATGTCATATAACAGAGTTTTATAAATGCTGTGTGCAGAATTGTGTCTTGTTTGAGAGATGGAACACACTTACAATATCTCATTATGTCTTGACCATATTTTCAAAACAGTACTATTAGTTATAAATGTCACTTTTTGCTGATGTGGGTGATATTTGCCCTAGTGAGTTCTCCCACTGTGTATATAGCACTGGATTGCAGCAATGGCCCCTATAAAAAAGAGCAGATGAGCAAAATGGAGACTGTTTCAACAAAGTGGCAAAATGGAGGCCTCACTCAATTCACACAGAGGACAACACAGCTGGATTCCTAGATAATTATGAAGAATAGGAGGATGATAAAAAAAAGAGAGCGTATGGGCTGGTTCTAATAGGGTTTCTTTCAGCTTACACACAATTACACATGAGCCACAGCCATAATGTTCTGCACATGTAAGGAGATTGATTTCAGATTTTTCACCCAAAACTCCACTATAGATGTCCTGTACAGACTCCTTCTGTCTCACTAGTGCTATTGATCACTATTTTCACATCAGTGATTACACCTCTACAGAACTGGCTCACTTTTCTTTGGGTTGTATAGTTCAAACCAGTCATCTGTCAGCTCCTCTTATGACTGTAAATGAAATCATTTTGAACTCTTCTGTAGCCGTGCTTGCACTGGAGCTCTTTTCAGCATCCCTCGTCTTCACTTGAAATTGGAGCAACGTCTTCATCCTTGTTAGTTTTTTTTTTTTTAATTAAGTCATGCAGCCATGATTATAATTTTTCTGCCTGCATTTCTAATTGTGGATCTGCTCACAAGACATGCTTAAATGTCAATCAGGCCCCACAGATAAGTGAGACCCTAATTATGCACAATTAGTTAACTGTCATATGGAGTAATTACAGGAGTGAACGGACAAATTAAGAGGAAATTTAATTGGCCGGTCTTAATGGAGCAAAATGTACGCTATCTGTCTGTATGCTCTTTGGCACAGCAGAGAAAATGTTTCTACGTTGTCTAAATTTTCTTTAGCTTTCAGCGTTATCTGTTTATTGTATGACATATATACAAATTTGCAGCTCTGATTTTGTGCTATTTTTTGTTTCGTGGGCTAATATCCCCTATCCATAAGTGTTCTTATGGCGATACTTGGTCAAGATTGGGATGAATCTGGAGACAGTTTGTTGTCTTAAATGAACAAATGCAGTCAGACAAAAATCAGTCAAATGCCTTCTAGTGGATGTTTTTGGTACTAAAAGGGCTAAAATACTGTAGATCTTCTGGATTTCCTCTAACACACAATCAAAGTAACGGCTGAACATGCATGGCCACTGCACTGATCTTAAATATCACAAAAAGTTGTTAGATAAAAGCTTATTAAAAATGTAGATCAAATGTAGTTTGAGATTAGCAGTTTCAGTCTGAACTTATTCTTAATTAATTATATCATTATATCATTATATTATTTAATAAAATTTTATATATATATATATATATATATATATATATATATATATATATATATATATATATATACACACACACACACACACACACACACACACACACACACACACACACACACACACACAAACACGCTGGTACAAGTGTTTTGAGTGTAAGACTTGTTTTTACTGTCTTTAATATAGACTAAAGATTTTATTCAGCAATGTTGCTGAATAAAATAACACTGATATGGTGATGATCTCGCACCTAATGTTGCCTTTACAAGCAGGATGTTAATGTCATTGGTATCACAAGTGGTGCTTTTAAGTCTTAAAGGAACTATTTGTCATTTCCAGAGCCCTCTACTGTCTGCAAAGAGAACTGCGATTGCAATTAAAATATTGGCAAGATTTCAAACCAAAGAACCCCATCACATCTGTTCATGTAGAGAAAAATTCTGGGCAACTGTGTTCTGACTGAGGAAAGAGAACATTTCTGAGCCAAAAAAAAAAAAATTTTTTAAAAAGTAGCTGAAATAAAAAAAATTTGATCTATTGCTTTGAAATATATTTTTCAAATATATTTTTCTTTTAAATTATACTATTGTTTTAGGTCTAGAAGCAAATTAAAATCTGAACTCAAAAAGATCATTTTTCTCCCACCTATAAAAAAAAAAAAAGAAAGAAACATTTTAAATAATACAGGGGAAGCTAATTCGGGGAGTGTTATGTATGAGTCAGTTAGTGATGTCAGTAAATAAGCTTTGAATGGTCTGAGATTAGAGAATGCAACATTTAGCCATTTAACATGTTTGCTAAGCCAGCTAGATAGCTAGCTAACATAGCTGATGTTAGTGATGAAGTAAATATGGCAATGCAAATCTACAGGGTGTCCCAAAACTCCTCATACATAGAGGACTATGTATGCCAGTGACTTCCACGTTAGTGGATGTTCATGGATGTCCACTTCCAGTCTTTTTGAATTTGTTAATAATATTGGCGGCAATGTCATGTGTGATGTGCTTGCCATGTTTCCCTTTAAAGTCCATCGTAATCTTGTGACAGCTTCCTGATCCAGCCATGAGAATGATTTCAATATGCTGTTGTTTTGTGAAAGGCATTCTTAAAATATATATATATAATATAAGTATGATCCATCCATCCATCCATCTTCTATACCGCTTAATCCTTTTCAGGGTCACGGGGTATAAGTATGATAATAAGTATAATTTATAAATATAAACTAAGTATGAAAAATTTTGGAAGACATTTTGCTAAAAGTATTAATTTCCCCCTATGTATGGAGAATTTTGGGACACCACATAGATTCCAGTACTGAAATCCATCTCTACCTGTGCCAGATGCAAGCTAGATAGCAGCCAACATCTGCAGAGCATGTGAAAAATGTCTCAACAAAGTTTTGAGTCACTATGAATTCAATTGCTTTTAATATTCAGTTGTTCTAGCGTTAAACAAGTTGGAATATGGGTGTAATTTCAGTTCCTGAAATGTTTTAATCGTCTTATACCGTAGCAAAGATTTTAAAATGTTATATCTTAAAGAACATCATGTCATAATTTTGATCAGTTTATAGCAGCACAGATGTTGTGGAAAATCTGTGAAAGAAAATAGTTCTTGTTCTGACATGCTTTATAACACCTATAAACAGCAATTCCTTCAACAGATTCTCCTTTTCTCTCTCAAAGTTCATAAGACAAAAAAAACCCACATATCTTACTACTGAGAATCCAAAAAGTCCAAGGTTTCTGTGTCGTAAAGTTACAGCTTTGCCTCTGACTGTCCTCTGAAGTCCTGACACACCCGAGACTTCTTCCATATAAACCGTACAATATTCTCACAGAAAGCTTCACCAACTCAGTGATTACTCACCATTGTGCAATCTGTTTATGTGAAGTGTCTACCATATGAGACCCTGTATAAGCTGTTACTATAGAAACAATAATGTATTAGAACAAGCGCATTAATATAAACCTTGCATTAGGAACTACTGTCAGAGCTGCTGTTATCGAGAATTAGAATTAGCGCAATTAGATAATGTTAGCTAGTGATATTAGGATAGTGGAGATAGCACAAAGGCATGTTGTGTTTCAGAAAGATATATTCATGTATACCTATGTGTATTTACATGGATATACATGTAATTATATGTTTATTTATATATATATATATATATATATATATATATATATATATATATATATATATATATATATATATATAAACACACACACATATATATGGTAAATTGTAAATTAACCAAATTGAACCTGCAACCCTATGATTAGGATATCTGTATGTGTGTGTATATATATATATATATATATATATATATATATATATATATATATATATATATATATATATATATATATATAAAACATATTCAGAGTATTTGTAATAAAGTGTTCTGAAATGAAAACCATGGCATGAGGGTTCTGATGAATTTACTGTTAATTTTCACTAGTTACATGTCTGCTTCTGCAATTCATATTGCTTTCATCAAAATGCATGACCCACTTACTAGACCCGTTTTCACTATCATGACTGCATACACTACAGTTTGACCAAGGTTCATATTTCAATTATTAGCCATAAATCCACTATTCTCCACAATGTACAGTTCTAGAGACTTTTTTTTTATTATTTCATCCTCTGGAATCCACTAAACCTGATCTCAGATCTTGATTTGACAGCAAGTCCCTGGAGTGTTGCCTAACATCCTCCTCATCTACTGATGACTAATGCCTCACGAGCCTGATGGCCTATAAACGAGTGTTTGTTTGTTCTTCCACTTGAGTAGGCAAAATGGTAATCATGCAACTGTGCCGAGCGGAGAGTTCATCTTCATGATAAGGAATTAATTCACTCCTTTGTGTGTGTGGGATAAAGCAGCGGCACCATTTTCCAGCTAAGTAACAGCCGAAATGAACAGAAGCGTGAGCAGCATAAGCATTCAGATTCGAATGAGCTTTTTTAGAGATAGTCTAAGAATTATTCTAATAATTTGATTGATCTGAAAAATGCAGGACTCCTGAATAGCATAACAGCAACAGCTTTCACCCTGTCATAAGGAGACTGCAAGTTCAAATAATCACAGTGCTACAGCCAGCATGGCAAGGAGTCCAAGAGAGCAAAATTGGCAGTGCTCTCAATGTGGGAAAGATGGTGTTACTCTCTCCATTGTTAGTCACAGCGACAATGGCCAATCACATGCATCTGTGAGCTCATGTATGTGGAAAAGGGCAGATAGCACTTTCCTCTGAGTGTGTCACATTGTTCTGTGATGCTGCAACTTGGAAAGATGCAATGTCTGGCTTTATGAGTCTCAGAGGAAGCACATGTTAGGCTCCCTCCAGCCTAGTTGGGTCTCAGAAATAAAGTTATCAAACTCTACCATTCTTTGTCATTGGATTGGTACCACCAAGGGTGTATTTTTGTACCATTAGTATATATAGTTTTACTTGAAATTTGAAAATAGTGTACCTTTAAAAAATAATTTAAGGTACTTAATTGGACTTGTGGATTACAGATATACCTTAAAGTTTCTCTGCATGCACCTTCTTAGATAAAAGATACACAGTACAGCTGCAAAAAAGTACTACCCCAGTTACAGTTCCAGATACCGTTGTTTCTGACAGTGCAGTAATTCAGGGTGGGAATTGATAGATGAGCAATTTTTGTGAAAATAGGGTCAAAAATAATTTTAAAGAATATAAATACGCAAGGGTTATAATGCCAAAGTATTGATCTTTTTTTTTGTTTCTCCTCAATCTCCTCAATATTATCTCAATCTGGGTACCAAGGTGACCTAAAATAAAAATTTGCCTTCGAACAAAATCTGAGCGGATTGCAATATAAATCTGAAGTGAACATTATAGCAGAAAGATCTTTCTGACTACAAAGAAGAGCAACAAATCCCAGAAAGAGCATCGCTCTGATTGCCTTGTAATAAAAGTAAAGAAACCTCAAGCTCACACAGCACATGACCTTTCATTATGACACACAGTGATACTGACTTTACATGTTCATGTGAGTAATGTTTACAGTCTGCTCTGAGTGCCTATTGATATTGAAAGCAGCGTAATGTATTTTCATTAACGCAGAGTGAGGCTTGCTTGGCTCATGTACCTCGGGCTTTGTGCAATATTCCATGCCAATGATTTTATTCACTGAGGCAACTAAAAATGACAGAGCACCACTTTAGTGATTGAGCACCTCTAGTTATAGGATACAAGGCACTGCATTACTATCTGAAGTGATCTTAGAGATCACAGAGTTAATCCACAGCATGTATTTACTGCATCTTGTGCACAAAATGACCGCAAAACAAGGAGGCTTTCGTTGTTGTTGTTGTTTTGTTGTTGGTATGCATGCATTTCACAAAAGGCTCAGCCAGTGAAACGTTATCCTGCTGCAAATTAAAGGCACTATTTTTGCTTGAGTTGAGATTACTACTGAGGCTACATTTCATAATCATTTGGCTCCAAGGCTTAGTACTCCACTTATCTCCATTTATTACAGTAAGTGCATGACCGTAAACACTCGTAGACAAACAGCATGCCAGAATGGTTGAGGATTTTACAGACAGTGAAGAAATGATACTTAAGATTAAGCATTTTGGCCCTGTAACAATTAATCCCAGTATGACATATGTCCTGTTTATTAATCCTAGGAACAGACTAAAGGTTGTATTTCACTTTTTCCCACCTACACAACAGAGGGAGCTCCACAATATTTTTTTTCATGTCACCTCATTGTGAGTCCAAATGTACATCATGGTTGGAGACAAACAAAATGAGTATACTTATAAAACTTGGCTTTGCTGAAAGTAACCTTAATGTATGTGTTTCATACCATTTCCTTCTGTGCCTTACAGGTGGACTGTATGTATGTTTGTATGTATGTATGTATATATATATATATATATATATATATATATATATATATATATATATATATATATGTGTGTGTGTGTGTGTGTGTGTGTGTGTGTGTGTGTGTGTGTGTGTGTGTGTGTGTGAGTGTGTGTGTGTATATATGTGTGTGTGTGTATGTATATATATATATATATATATATATATATATATATATATATATATATATATATATATATATATATATAAAGCAAATCAGGGTGGAGAAATCATACATTCATTAAAATCAAACCCCAGTGGTCTTGTCAAGTCTTATGTTTTGCTGGCCCAGATGACTATTTAATTAATAAATAAAAAAAAAAGCTAGTGTAAATTAAGCTCCAATTATCATGGTCTACTTATCTGTTCAAATGTAATAATACTGATTAAGTGAATAATCATATTCCTGGGCTGTGATTATTCTGTGTAGGTGTAGTACTCCGCTATGTTTTCCTCATCTATCAATTTCACTAGCTGCTTGTTGGTGATTCATAAAAAACTTTGTCGTCTGTACAAGTTCATTTATTTACCTAGTAAAAACAGCATGTATATATAAATGACCAGACTGGTGGTGGCAGTGTATGTTAGTATAACTATATAACCATATATAGCATACTGTGATCCACCATGGAACATGATCCAACTTGAATGTGGTACATTGAATCATACATATCCAGAAAAAAACTGCTTTGTGAAAGTTAATAGTTTCTTTTACTTTCTTTTGTCAGTTGGCTGGAGAAAAGATATTGTTAACTACTTTTTAACATCCTGCTATCTAATCATCGATTACACCTACTAAATAGTTTCCCAAATGAACTGGATTTTTTTTCCCACAAAGTACCAAATGTCTTGTGTAAATGCTCCGGCAGATGATTTACGAATCAATTTGTCTGTATCCAGCATCACAATTGAGGCCAGTGTGCATGTGTCTTGGATTGAGGATTTAAAGGGAACACTTAATGGAGGACTATATTGGTATGGATTGTGAGTTTTCTAAATAGCTAGTTCCAGCTAGTATTCACCAAAATCACTGACTATCTTTATACGTGGTCCTTACACAATCCTTGGCTTGGTCAAACTCTTGTGGCTGAGAATGACTGTGTTCTCTTTTTGGTCATCCAGCCTGTTCAGGACATATAAAAGGCTGGTGCAAATGGTGTCTGGTTTAAGAAGGATGCCTGCTTTTAACATTTCACCAAAACATGCTGGTTTGTCATTCTATTTATAAAAGCAGGTTTCACGCCAGCATTTTGAGAAGTTAACGAATGGCGGGGCTTTTATAGTGGGTCCCAATACCTCTCTTCCTCACACCTCCCCTCCTCTCTATCTTTCTTTTTTTGTCTCTGCTGTTTTCCACTTGGCTAGCTGACATGCTTACTCATCCAGCAGCCTGGAGGAAGCAGAAAGCTTGGCAGATTATAATGTACGCTAAGCACAACCCAGGGCGCCTCAGCCACGCTCGCCATGGATGATGCGTACAGTAACAGCAGAGCACAAGTGACAGAGACTGCTCTATTCCAGGAAAGAGTGTTATTCGCTCAATCAGCCATTAGACTCAGAGGAAAGGCCTCTGAAAAGAATCAGCAGCAGTCTATACATCCTACTAAACTTATGTTATACTGAAGACTACAACAAAGAAATGTATGTACTAATTCTTATGTAGTATGGAAATGGATGCAGCAATAACTTTAACAACACTGAGATTGTTGACTCTGTAATATATTGTGATTGAATAAGAAGAAGAGATATTGATTAATAGTGCATTAATAGTCTGGTGTTATTGTTAAACAATGAGTAGAATTAAGATGTAATTACAAGGATTTGTATTTAAGAGTGGATAGTGAGAAAGACTTATTTGCCATTCGTATATATGAATTTTTAAATGTCAGATATAATTGGTATCTTTTAGGGATGTCCTGACTTACAAGGCCAGTCAAAGACTGAGCGTTTGAAGGTCACTGTGTCCCTGAGGTAATAGACCTACATATTGTTACTCCAGTATGTGGAATATTGGTTGTATAAATAAAAAGTGAAGTCTTGGACCCTGCATACTATTCATCTGTGTATTTTGTTTAGTATTTGAGCGAAAGATTTTGAGCAAAACAGCATTTGTTGCATTGTTCAATATATTAAACATAATTCTCAGTTGGTTTGATATCCAAGATAATACGGCTATGCATTTGTGGGTTCTTGTCAACACATTATGTACACAGCAATTTCGATCATGTTATGAATTTATGGATTTTTAACTTTATGCCTTAAACCTTTTTGGGCTTTGAGAAAAAAAAAAAGGTTCAGCTTACCTATATCATTATAAACGTTGTTGATGTAAAAAAAAAAATAAAAAAAAAAAAAAGGAAAAAGGAAAGAGTCTTATAGTTTTTTGACTGAACTAGGAAGCAAATTAATTTGATTTATGGCCATATCTGGACTTACCCCACACAGGAAGGCTGATTAAATTCCTGCTTAATTTATCATCTCGGGTTTAAACAATGACCCACCATGATATAGGTCATCTGAGTTAAGTTTTTATCCCTTTTGCAACTGAGAAGTAAAATTGCATGAATTTTCCTTTTCTTTTTTGACTAAAGGGATGATATAATATAGCAGATGGAAATCAAATCTATTGTTGTTATCCCCATGAGATAATGTCCTTACTGTAAATGGTGAGATAATACAGCAGGAGGAAGTCAACTTTTTTGCTGTGATTCCCCCATGAGATAATGGCCTTACAGTAGGCATGTTGCAATAAAAAAAGCTGCTCATCTGCTGAGAGGAACTCGAGAGTTTCACTGCTGAGCCGTGAAATGAAAGTAGCAGCTGATGTAGCAGCAAAGCAGCATCAAAAAAGCAAGCCTCCCTGTGCAGGATGGGGGTGGAAGTCTGTCTGTCACTTGGCTTCCTTTCCAGTCATGGCTTCCTTTCCAGTACCTCTGCAATATTATGCCTGGTTTCTGCACATGTTGATTGCAATATATATTCAGAAAGTATTGAAACGGCAAGGCCAATTCTTTTTTGTTTTTTTTTCTGATCCACCGAATACATTTGGGGTTGAGATCAGAATATGAATATGAGATGGTAGATCAGAAGTTCAGGTTTCATTTCCTCACATTTACATCTAAATGTGTTAAAGAACTTAGAACACCTTTTTTGGCAGACCACCCAGTTTTTAGGCAAGCAAAAGTAATGGAGCAGATAGTCTTAAAGTAATCAACACTTAAAATATTTGCAATAACTGCATCATGCCGGTAACCACAGACATTACCAAAATATTGTATTCTTCTTTTGTGATGCTTTTCCACGCTTGTACTGCATCTTCTTTCAGCAGTTGTTGTTAGTTTCGGAGAGTTTCTCCCTTCAGTCTCCTCTCTAGAAGGTGCAATGTTGCTCAGTTGGGTTAAGGTCTGGCGATTGACTTGACCAGTCTAAAAACTTCCACTTTTTCCCCCTGATGAAGTCTTTTGTTGTGTTCATAGTGCTTTTTGGTTCATTGTCTTGCTGCATGATGAAGTTCCTCCCAATTAGATTGGATTCATTTCTCTGTAAATTGTAAGACAGGTTCTGTAGACTGCTGAATTCATTCTACTGCTACCATCATGAGTTACATCATCAATAAAGACTATTGAGCCTGTTCCAGAATCAGCCATGCAAGCCCAAGCCATGACATTACCTCCACCATGCTTGACTGATGAGCTTCTGTGTTTTGGATCATCAACCCCTGCCCTGTTAAGGTTGTTGGTGACATCACTGGCTGTAGTTTTTGATTTTTTCTTCACAGCTCTCACAATGTTTCTGTCATCAAATGCTGTTGTTTTCCTTGGCTGACCTGTTTCATGTCTGCTTGCTAGTATACCAGCAGTTTCTTTCTTTTTCAGGACTTTCAAAATTGTTGTACTGGCTTTGCCCAATGTTTGTGCAATGGCTCTGATAAATTTGTCCTCTTCTTCCACTTCAAAATGGTTTGCTTTTCTCATTAGCCAGCTCTCTGGTCTTCATGTTGGTTTATCATTCTTAACAACAAATGAAGTCTTCCCAGATGAGACCCGGAGCTCAAACCAAGAGTAGACATTCAGAACTATTAATTCTTTAATCAGTTTAACAGGGCACACCTAGGCAGCAAGAAACACCTATCAGTCACATATTCCAATATTTTTGATCACTTGAAAAATTGGTGGGTTCAAACAAAAGGTGTAATGTTCTAAGTTGTTTAACACAACTAGATATAAATATGAGAAAATTAAAGCTGAAATTCTGATCTGTTGTCTCATATTCATCTTTTGACCTCAAACCCAAAGGTCTCAATGTATAGTGAAAACAATTTCCAAACTGTCTGTAGTGTGTGAATGGGTGTGTGAATATGTGTGTGATGGGTTGGCACCCGGTCCAGGCTGTCCCCCACCTTGTGCCCTGAGTTCCCTGGGATAGGCTCCAGACTCCCCTGTTTAGGATAAGCGGTATAGAAAATGGATAATTGGATGGAAATATAATATAAAATCAATCAAAGATATTTTACCTACAAGATGTTAGCAGAGTAACATCAATAACATCAATGAGAACAGGAACCAGTTTCAGGAGCTGTCCATGGTGCTGGAGCTTGTTCTATCATGCATTGCCATAGTTCTCAACATTGGGGCCATGAAGCATAGCCATGGGGTCTGTGATTTTTGTTGTTGTTTTTGTTGCTTTATTTTGTTACAGTAATGTAAACACATTATTAAGCTTATTAAGCCTATAAATAATGTCAACTGGAATCTAATGACAATATTAATAAAATGGTTTCCATATCTGGAAAGTTCAGAAATTAAAAAACAAACAAACAAAAAAACAACAAACAAACACACACAAAAAAAATGGCTCAAATAAATAGCTAAAATATTATTGTACACACTTAAATTACATGCCTATTTTTTTTTATTTATTTGTTTTTAAGATATATCTGTACTGAGGTGTCAGTGCATCTTTATTTATCACTAAAATAGTTCATGACTATAAATGTACTGTATATCTAACAAATAGTGCTCTAAACCCTCCATATAACCCACCATCAAAGTTATTATATTTATTATTTTGTATATTTAACAATCCAATTGCCAATTTTAATGTAGAAAAAGTGTTGAATAGGTGAAAAGCTTTAACAAATAGCGAAAATAATATTATACACATTTAAATAATAAGCCTAGATTTGATTGACTGTACTGAGGGGGTCGGTGTATATTTTTTTACACAGTTAAAGGGATCCCTGACTGTAAAAAGGGTGAGAAGCCCATGTTCTAGTAAATTCATGTGTGTTATAGCATTTATATTCTGAGTTACTCGTTTATTGTTTACATTTCCACACAGGGTTGTGTAATAATTCCAAGCGAAAGCAGTGTTGAATGAAGACATACAGTGCTGAATAAACTCTTCCGGTGTTTATTTGTGTCCAGTCAATCGTACGTGATTACAGCAGGTGTCTTTTCAACTCCGGGGGCTTTTGTTAGAAAAAACACACCTGCTGAGGTTACAACGGCTTCGTATCAAGTTTCTATTTGACCAGCCCGTTCCAGAGGAGCTGATTGGTTCTCATCAGCACCGGTCTGTAGACGTCATGCACCCACTGCAACTCCTGATTGGCTGGCGCACTCGACCACGCCGACTGGAGGCGGGCGGAAGGCGGAAGTGGGAGGAGTGAGGCAGTAGTGTGCAAATCCGCATACTACCGTACTAAATAATGTGCCAGAATAACAAGCCATAACTTATATAGGCAAAATATAGACCCATATACAGACCATACTATTTTTTCAACGAAGCCATTATTTCTTCAACACGAGATAAAGAGAGTGGAAGGGCTAGTAGAATAAGAAGAGGCTTCTCGTGGCACATTTTACTCAGTTTTAGGAATATTATTATTATTATTATTATTATTATTATTATTATTGTTGTTGTTGTTGTTATTATTGTTGTTGTTGTTGTATGATGTAATTCCGCTCTTCTTTGTTATGTGTCATAAAGGTGTTGATACATATTAAGTAATACATATGTCATTCAGATGGACTCATAAATATAAACATTATCATTCTAACATCATACTTCAATGTGATTCATGTAGCCTACAACGATATTGTAGAAAAAGAACTTTGGCACTCAGAGTCACATGTTCCCAATACTGATGTACAAAAGAAATCAAAAGACACACAGTTTACTGTTAAAACATATTCAGATGTAACAACACCCCACAGAAAAAAAAATGAGAAAGTTTTAGTGACTGAATATGGTGGTATAAATAGTGTTCAACCCCCAGAATTGTGATAACTGAGTGCTAGTAAAGTTAAGGCACAGTGGTGCATATATTTGCATCTTAATCATTGAAGGAGGGGGTGGTGTTAATTTAGGGTGGAGGTGGGGAACACTGAGGACAAAAGTGATGAACAGCCCCAAGGACGGTGAGCTGTAGGGAGAGAGGGGGGCTCTCCCCGCAAACCTAATCCTGCTCAGAAAGGCCATTGTGTGTCACTTACTGCCCATATTGATGGCTGATGCCTAGTTTATTCACTCGGACCACTTTTGCTTGATGTGTATTAGCTGGTGGAATGATAATGCTTCTTAAACAGATGGGCCTAAACCCAAAACAAAAAGCACAAAAGGATAAGGCGGTGTACATTTTCCAATGTCAGTGCACAAAGTAAGTTTTGTTACTAAATCAAAACAGGAATAAATCCTTGGAAGGCAAACTTTACGCACAGACTACAATGTAAACACACCATGAACATGTAATGAAAATGAAATAGTTCCTATAGAGTTGTTCTTGCAACATTGTTTATTTTCTATGGTTCGCCTGAACATTTAGCATTGACTGGAATGTTTTATGTCCCCACAAAGATAGGAATATGTGACAGTTTTGACCTTGTGGGGACATTTGGGTGGTCCCAACGAGGGTAAATTATACAAACAACGGCTTTTATTTTAAAAAAAAAACAACAACAACAAAAACAAACTAAAGGCTCCAAAAGGTTCATAGCATTAACTAACTACATTGATAATTATAGCAACGAAAGGTCCTTACAAGGATTGTAAGACAAACGTGTGTATGTGTGTGTGTGTGGCAGAAAAGGGGATGGGGGGAGAGTTCCGCTCTTCTTTCACTGCTCCATCCGGGAACCTCTGAATTAGCATTGACAACCGAAGCGCAACTTTTTTTCCCCAGGCAAAGTGAAATCCAGCCGCGGACTCGGACAAAAATATAGTCCCCCCGATTTCAGTTCTAAATGAGCGAAAGACAAAACATATCGACGAAACAAATCTCCCACGGCTTCAAGTTGTCTCCGGTGGAGTGTTTGTGTCCGGGTGGCGGTGTGTTTGCGCCGTGTTTGGAGCACTTTGTGTAGTGGCGTGAAGTGAAGTGAACGATGAGTCTTGTTGCCCAGTAAAGAAGAGAGAACTTGCTTTTGGCAGCGCGAGGAGTTTCTTCTTTCCTACATGTTCATGTCGCTTTTTTAACACCAAATAAACCCGCAGCTCGGAGCACGCAAACTTCACAACGCAGCGAAAGTGGAAGAAAAGTGATTTTGAAGTCGGAACATGGAACTACAAGGCCTTCAAGAGGCGTTGAAAGTGGAAATCCAATGTCATCAGGTACTGAAACATCGCAGTGTGTGTGTGTGTGTGTGTGTGTGTTAGTTATTCCACCCTCACTGGCTTTTCTGACCGAGTGTTCCTCGGAATTAAGCGAGTGTATGCTTACATTTGGAGAAATAATAAAACAAGTGGTGCTAACATGACACTTCATGGGGTCTGGTGTCGCCATAGCATGTAGTTTGACTTAATGTACTTTTAACAGACTTATTTTGGGGTCGTGTTTTTTTTCTTCTTCTTCTTCTTTTTCTTCAAAGCAACAGCCGTTTTGTAGTCGTTAGGTCTTAGGCTATAGCTGTTAGTCTAATAATGCGGTGGGGTTTTGTGTGTGTGTGTGTGTGTGTGTGTGTGTGTAGCCAGATCAGCACGAGACTTGAATATTTATGAGGCGCGAGAGTCGCTGTGTGAGCCGCGGCTAACGGCTTTGTTCCTGCCGGAAACACTGTAACTTCAACACACACTTTTTCCTTTCTTTCGGCTCGAACAGCTTCCGTTTCTTTCTTTCTTCCCCTCCGTTTTGGAAACTAGTTGCACAGATGAAGCGAGAGGTAAACCTATAAACGTCCTTATCAGTGGTGTGTATACAGAGCAGGCAGGGGAGTGTGTGTGTGTGTGTGTGAGTTAAACTTTATCGCCGTTAAAATCTCTCCTCGTTAGCCGTTAGCTCGTGTGGAGTTTGAAGGCTTTGAGCTGCAGACGGTTTGTTTTCAGCTTCGTCCTTTATGTGACTTTGCTGGAAAACGTCACGCTAATATTTCAGTTTAACTTTTTTTTGTTCCACTTGCCTTTTATTATTATTTTTTGGTACCCCCCCCCCCCCCCCCCTCCCCACGACTTACATTTATTTTTGTCATTGTGTTTAATTATAGGACGGAGAGCTTAAGAAACAACTACACGAAAGGCAGAGCAGAGTAACAGCCCTAAGCGAAAAACAAGTAAGAACAATTCATATTTCCTCCATGGAGTTTCCTCAGTCATGTTCCTCGACCTGACTCGGGCTTGTGCTCGCTGTTTATTCAGTCCACAGGAGAAAGAAACATATAAATAAATAAATATAAATATATATATATATAAATGTAATAATGTCAGGAAATGGAGCGTGGTGTTGGTTTAGGAGAGACGCGGTGTTTGTGGAAGAAATGCGTATGGTCTAGTTTAAGTATGTGAAATTTAGCGTCCATTTTGAGCAGGTCGACATGTTTCTTGTTTCTGGAGAGTAGCCTGGTGTAGTTTGCTCCAAAGTGCCAAACGTCCACTTTTTTCCACACACATCCACTGAAAGTATTACAAACGATTAGTCAAACGTGTCAAATATCAGCTTGAGAACCTAAATGTACTTATTGGACACTTTTTTTTTTTTTTGCTTCTTTATTTTTATTATTATTATTATTATTTTTTTTAATCTCCGGGTTTGTGCTGATCATTTCTCCTCCTCGGTCACGTGACCGACGTGGTGGCGTTTGATTCGAGCTCCACTTTCACTTTTTTTTTATTTATTTATTTTTTAATCCCGAATCAGCCGGCGTTACAGTTAGTTTTAGGATGAAGTGAGATGAATTAAAGGCAGATTTCTTTTCACTTGGTGTAGTTTGTAGTGTTTGACGGACAGGGTGAGTGTAGTGGAGCTGTTCAGTGCTGAGCTCTGTTTCAGCACCATGAACAGATGCCATAATAGCGCGTGAAGACAAGTCAGTACCCTCCCTCCTCTTCTGTAAAGTTAACCTTGTCCTTCCTTCCTTAACAAGCTGATGAAGTTCAACACAAACCTCGACTCGCACTCGTTTCATGGTGTGTGTGTGTGTGTGTGTGTACAGCGTTTGCTTTCCCACTAAGTTTAATCGATATGGTTTCCTCCGGAATGCAGTTTTTCAGCACTTGGAACAGTGCCTCGTCTCTTATTCCTCCTCCTCCTCCTCCTCCTCCTCCTCGTCCTCTGATACATTTAATCATGTTTCACACACCAAACTCAAACATCATTAATGAAATTGGTGTGTGTTTGTAGTTTCTAGACGTGTGTGAAGTGTGTTTGGGGGGC
Source organism: Ictalurus punctatus (assembly GCF_001660625.3). NCBI lineage: Eukaryota > Metazoa > Chordata > Actinopteri > Siluriformes > Ictaluridae > Ictalurus > Ictalurus punctatus. Next base: position 14,466,609 of record NC_030434.2, on the reverse strand, counting down.
TATTTTCCATACTGTTTTTCTCCAGTGTTTCGGTTTGATAGTGGAAGCTTCCATTTTGTGAGAGAAGAGGGGGGGAGGTGGCGGTGTTGGTTTTCTTTCTAACATGGAGCAAAAAAAAGAAAAAAGAAAAAAAGTCTGCAGAGGAGAGTTTGGCGGTGTGGGGGGATGGGGGTCTCATTCATACCCAACATTACCATTTTGATGGCTTTGATGCTGTTTTTGGAGGAGGAGGGGGAAGGGCGCTAGAGGAAAAGCGAGAGAGAGAGAGAGAGAGAGCGAGAGGTGGAGAGAAAAGGCGAGTCAGCACAGCGCGAAAGCTTTTATCGGCTCTCCCATTTTTACAACACAGGAAGGAAGTTGTTTTCGACTGTGGAGTGTTACTATGACTACGTTCTAAAAGTGCATACTACCGCCCTAAGTAGTGTGTCCGTGATGTTGTGGTGCGCGGTTTTGACGTACTATTTAGTACGCTAGCACGGATGCAGTCTTTATTCCCCTCACGTTATTTTCCTGTCGTCTCTAAGAGTAGTTACAGAACTGGCTCTCTATACCTCTGGAGCTTGGAGAGTAAATATCAGACCTCCACAGTACGTGTAGTACTCGTGCAAGTGTAATTATTGTCAAGGTCACGGGTCATTTTACAACCCAGTGACTAGTCTTCACAACGGGTCATTTTTATCTACCGTATAAGTATCAAATATGACTGGTGTCCTCAGGGTTTTGTACATTCAGTTAGACCGATATTCGACAGCGTGTGTGAAGAGTCAGGAACCATTGGGAACGTGTCGAGTAAATATGTGGATCCAAATACGTTGAGGAAAATGCACAAACTCATTATACGGCAGCTGCGAAAATGGGTTGAGGGTAAGGGTGAACATGTAGGGTAGACATATGGTGTAAATAATAAATACCAAATGAAGTATAGTCTGTAGTTTTTAAGCTGTAAATAAATTCAGAAATAACTCTGTTCATATTCATACGTTGCTCATAAGTTCCTGGTTGTACAATTGCACTTTCTGCCTCTATAGTATACAGTTATAGAAGGGAAATTATGCATAATCGCATTATTCGTGGTCACCCAGGTGAGGATGGGTTCACTTCTGAGTCTGGTTCCTCTCACGGTTTCTTCCTCATATCGTCTCAGGGAGTTTTTCCTTGCCACCGTCACCACTGACTTAATCATTAGGAAAAAAATCTCTAAATTTAAAATTCACGTCCGGAATTTATATATGTCTGTAAAGATGCTTTGTTACAATGTCCATAGTTAAAAGCTCTATGCAAGTAAAGTTGAATTGAGTTTTACTCTCATTGGTTCCCAACATTTCAGACACCCTGTAAGCATATATACATATGTGTGTGTATATAAAATATAAAATCAACCCGAAAAACTAGTTTTACCATGAGTGTTATTGAGTAGAAGAAAATGCCAAAGCTAGACTTAATTATACTTAATACTTGATAATCCGTTTGTCCCTCCTTCCTTTTTAAGCTCTAATCTGTTATGATCCTCACTTCTTAATCTCTTTTATTTGATTATTATTACTGCTTCACCATGATTTTACTTTATTTATTGGCCTTTTACGATACCTCTGTGCAGCACGTCTGTCAACATCAGAGTTGTTTTTAAATGTGCTATATGAATTGACTTGCCTTGCCTTGACAAACAACCAGTAAAAAATGGACATAAATATAAATATGCATTAAGTAAGATGTTGACTAGTAAATTATGTACTTGTGTGTGTGTAGTATAGTATTATAATACTATACTACTTAATACCTGCCTGTTAAATAAATCACCTTGACACATTTAGCTCAGCGGTGCTTACCTGAACAGTTTGAGAACATAACTGTGTACTTTACATACAGCCGGCAGCCTTTAATTCCAGATTCAATGAAATGCAGTCAGCAGAAAAAAAGGCTGATTCTCTGAATAACCACTAATACCAATGTGTGTGTGTGTGTGTGTGTGTGTGTAAAAGTTTGTACATATGCATGCAAATGTTCCAGTCTGTTAACTGGAGGTAAAGGACTGCTATATCTGGAGTATTGTAGAGGTAGCATTACTTTTTATAATATTAACGGTTAATTTTAGCATCTGGAAATCATTTGCTGATTAAACACTTATTCATACATATTAATTGTTAGACACAGTGACCCTGACTGACCAGGATAAAGTGGTTATTGAAGATGAATGAGTGAACGAATAATTGTCAGAATTTCCTGTTTACGAATGTGAGAGTCAAAACTTGTGCTCATGTTTTTCTTTTTGTTTCAAGAGTATATTTTATCAGTTTAGCAAAAAAAAAAAATGTTGTTGCATTATGATTTTTCTTCCATGAAGACTTAAGTACCTGGCACATTTTTTTAAATACATGTAATCTTTGTTTTTGTTTAATAATAATAAAAAAATCTGACATTCCAGATATGATCTTCTAGAGAGTCGGTAAAAGCTTAGAGTCCAGGTTCTTATTTTACCTTGTTCATCTCAGGTCAAAAGACCTCATTCATTCGTAATTCAGGACCAAAAAGATCCCATTCCTTCTATCTCTTATTTATACTTTCACCTGTACACACACACACACACACACACACACACACACACACACACACACACACACACACACACACATACATGCACCTGCCATTCTATTAGGATTGTATATACTGATCATCGCTGAGATGAAGATAAGATTAAATAAATGTTACGGTTCTATTGCACTAAGACAGGAATTGGGCCTGGAGCAACGGGAAACAGCACGATTAAATAGCGAACAGAACATGAAGGTTAAAATGTAGAATTCTTGCAGTTTGTTGCATCAGAAAAATAAAGTTCCCAACAGCGTTGAACTCGGATGGATTTCTTCCACGTCTTCACTTCAGTTTTTTTCTCTTCGGACTACAAGTGTTTGGCTGTGAAGCTGCAATGCGAATCCCTGTTGAGAATTGCACTGAGTTTTTGAGTACCGTATTTCAGATTTGGGGCAATGCTACTTTAGTTAGTAAGAGGCGTTGGCTTGTATATATAAGTCTTTAATTAGTAGTGTGAGGACAGCTCCTCATACGACAGTCTTGCTTTAAAGGATTCTGTCTTTGCTTTGTATTTTGTCCAGTATTTGTTGAGGCACTACCGCCGAACAGAGCAAAGCAGTCAGGGAATGTGTGCGAGAGCATGGATGGAAAGTGTAGTGGACAGGGGGCAGTTTAAAGTTTACAAGACAAGATAAACATGGAAATAAAAAGCAGTAATACTGAAGGTCTTTTCAGCACAACTTTGACTTTATAGTGTACAGTTGTAGAAGAGGATTGATTTATAATCACACTGTCTGGTGTCACACAGAAGACAATGGGTTCACTTATTGAACCTTTTTTTTTTTTTGAAGAGTCTTGAGTTTGTCGCGTCTGGTTTGCTCATTAAGATGGAATTGAATTCATAAAAACTACACTATATACTGTATATAGACTACTAAAAATCATAGACATGTGCATTAAAGGGACTGCACAAACGCAGCAGTTGGCATGTATATGCTTTTGCATTAAAGCAATTCAGCATCCTGTCAGGAGATATTTGCGTAGATCATATGATCTAAGTGGAAGGCGGCCTGGCACAAGTAAGCACGTGATTGGCTGCTTGGACTGATTTGGTCAGATTTGGGTCCAGGGGTGAGCAGGGCTGGAGCCCTAGTGAGTCCTTGGATCCTCTTGCCAAATTCAGACTACAGCAATCACACATTGTGGCTGATTGTGGCCATTTTGCACAATACTGTGTTAACTCATGAGCTTGTGCCTGTGGGCTTCAGCCTCTAAAGCAATCCAGTGAGAATATCAGGGGTGTTTAGATACCCATAGTCTCCATATTGTTGTTTAAACGAGTTAGTAATATTTGTTTTTTCATCTCGCTTTGTAAAGGTGTCAGGCTTTTGGTCTTGGATTTAACATAAGATGTCAGAATAAGACCATTACTAAATTTTCACCTCTAGTTCAATTCAAATTCAAAAGGCAGGGCTTGTGTTCTTGTGTTAGTAGTTTGGGGAGGGGTAGATTGAAGCGAGCACAGTGAATAATATGGTCTCTAGTCCTGTGGGAGCTGAGAGTCCCTTTCAGATGCTGTGTGCCAGTGGCAGCTTGGGCTGGGTGAAAGGTTACAGAAATCAGGCAGCATCGGCATACGCTAACGTGTCTCTCTTAAGCTACCTTTTTTGGGGGGGGGGATTGTCTGAGACGAAGTTTAATATTTGGTCTAGTGGCCTGTTTAAATGAGTACGAGCATGTTATTAAGACAACATTATGCTCATAATGGTGGAAATAAGAAGCAAAATCTGGACATCCTTAGTACGTCCTAGGTATAACAGCATTTTAAATGTACTGTGAAGAATTGTTAGTGGAGTTCACTAGCTTGTTTTGCTATTCTCATCCGTCAGTGTAAATTTGGCTAGATAATTGGATGCTGTACAAGTTAGAGAGACTCGCAGCAAAAAAAAAAGCACCTTTTAAACTCCCATCCTTGTGTGTTTGCATCTGCTGTAATGGAATTAAGGGTGGAAGTGGTCCACTACATGTAGACACTATGTAATCAAATAACTCTGTAGTTCACAAAATGTCAGGATGCTACGCTCGGCAATGAACTTTCTGTTTTTCAGCTCTAAAACACCTCATTAGAAGGCATTTGTATTTTTCTTCACGTTAGAGCCATGTCAGAGGTTTTTCTGGAGCATGAATGTTAAAGCCACAGCATTATTCTCTCAGCCTCATATTATGAACACAGATGCAGCGAATCTGCATCTGATGCTTTCTGTACTTGCTATGAACTGCAGTTTAATTATTGATGGCAGTAGACGGTCTTTCTTTGTTTTTTGGACTCTGGAGCAAAAGAAAGCTGATGCAATGCATGATTCATCATAAGAGCGCGTATGCTAGAAAACTCCGTGTAAAAGTAAACACGTGTGCGAATGTGTGTTGCACCGTGCGTCCACATCTGCAGCTTTTTAATGGTTACTAAGATGACTTGGAAATCAAATGAAGTTTTTTTTTTTTTTTTTTTTTTTTTAAAGAGACACGAATGTTCAAGAGTTTCACTAAAACACAAGCAACGGTTTGTGCATGCTCAGGCCTGGTTTAATCTCAGACGGACGTGTGTGTTAGGCTCAGGGATTTAGATACGAGTTGGAATCCGTGCTGGGGAGGCATGAACCAGTAAAGGGCATCCAAATGTCACCCTGAGAGGTGTAGTGTGGTGGATGGTGGAAGGCTCTTCCTGAACTCTCCTAGGTCTATAAATCTGAGTGCTTTTTCTTCCCAAGCACTCCCGGCCATGCCAATCCCATTTTTGTCTGCCATTTCCTTTAATCACTGTGCTGGGAAGGCCATGTGAAACAGTTCCTGAGCTTAATTAAGAGAGCCGTGTGAGAGCTTTGCTATTACTTCTTTAGGGAAAGCCAGAGAGGAAGAGAGAGAGAGAGGGAGAGAGAGAGAGAGAGAAAGGGAGGATTGGATGCTAGATGTTAGGGTGGCGTTATGTTTCTGTCCAACATTGTCCTCTACTTTCTTCACACGCTGTAGGGTACAGACGTGTCCATATCGGTAGATTAGAAAGCGGCAGTCATTAGCAGAACTATAAAGACAATTTCAGGATGTCTTGAGTGCCACAGAAAGGTCACTGCCGTCACAAAACAACAGATTCATACACAGAGTTTGGCAGAGATGTTGCCAGAACCTGATGTGTTGAAGAGCTGTGTTTTTCTCGGTTTTTAAGGAGCTAATTATGGAACGGTGTCGTAAACACGTTGTGAGGCACCTGTTCTTAGCACAGTGTTCTTTTTTTCTAATGACGGCAGATCTGCTCTCTTCTTTTCCTCTCCGAGCTGCCAAGCGCCTGGTTATTATTGTGCAGCAGGCATTTCCAAGGAGTCATATTAAAAGTGCTGATGTGGCTTTGCTGGCAAGCCAATAGAGGGAGAGAAAAGGCTACAGTGAATTAACCCACGTCTACTGCCATGCCAGCCTAAACGCTCGTTCTCCCTTTCTCTTTTCTCTCTCTTTTTCTCTCTTGTCTAAGCAAGCCATGCATACAGGAATTTATATCTGTTAAGATGCCATTAAAAAAAATCACAGCACTCCACTGATAAATCATATTCGCAGCAGTGTGAGCCGTAGATAACCCGTGCTGCAGATTGCTAATGTTAATGTCAGCTTGTTAGTTTCTTTCATAAACTGGATTAAAGCGGCATACAGCCACGAGTAAGGGTGGCTGATGACAGGTTCAGTCTCAACTCTATAATCAGTACTTGTTTTTTTCTGTCAAAGAACATGATTAGGCCAGGGGAAGCACTGCTCTTTATTAGTACCATAATCTTAATAAAAGCCACACGTGCAGTCGAATGGACGCGGTCTGTCCGTTTGCTTCCACGTAGCTCTTTGTTTCTGAAGTCCAACATTAATCATCATCATTACCTGCGGACAGGGCTTTAAGAGTAAGATGAGAAACGTAGATAATAACAAGCTAATAGCTTAAAGCTATCCATTGCTGGAAATAAACAACAACCAAATGAAAATGTAACTCGGCGTGCTTGGCAGCACTGTTCTTCAGCTCGGTTCCACCCGATAACTTTTTATTACCTCTACGTCATCTCGTTGTGTTGGTTGTGTTTCTACCGTTTCAACTCCCAATATCGGGCTTTGTTCGAAAAAAAGACGAAACCGATATTTAGATAGACTAAGACATGTTTGCGTCGCATAAGATCACTTTTAGAAGTCACGCTAAGCTTTATATAACGTACTTTGCATGATTCAAATTCTGAGTGTGAAACAGAAGGAAGTGTGATTGGAAACTGGATGTTGACTGGCAAACTGTCATGGAATATAAACTGTGTTGTGAAATATAAAAGCCTATAGAAACATGAAATATAAAAGCAGTAGGATGGGCGATATCTTATCGTTTGCGATATACCGGTAGAAATTCTCCACATTGGGATTGTCTTCCCGTGATAATAACGATAAAGCCTAGCTGACGATGTATTTCTGTGTGCGACGATGTGCGACCCGTTCGCAGCTCACGCGCAGAGCGAAAACAAGTACAGCGGAAGGCGGACGTGAAGCTGAGGAGGAGTTCATCACTAACCGAGGAGCTACTTCTACAATCTGGTTTGGTTACAGAAAATCAGTTTTACTTTTAGATCAGTGTTTGTGTTTCTGAGTCTCTGAAGATCACAGATTTCACTCATAGCTAATAACAGTGGTGCACGGTGCTATATTTCTATCGTCACTGATAGCGTTATCGCAATAAATAACAGAAAATATGCTCTGATCTAGATTTAAGTCCATAGCGCCATGCCTAAAAAGCAGGTCACCAGGGAATGGTGTGTGGGTGTGTGTGTGGGTGTGTGTGTGGGTGGGTGTGTGGGTGGGTGGGTGGAGTGGGGGTGGGGTGTCTGGAGGTGTGTCTAATGTGCATATTTCTAGATATCTGGATTTCTTGATAAAGTTAAACACTTAGCCGCTTTTCTGTTGTTTAAAGACGTTTGTAGAGCCGCTGTGTCAAGCACTTTATTATTTAATGCAAAAGATGGCTAAGGAACCATTTTTTAAGGTTCTATCAGTGATATTGTTTAGTTGTCAAAGCTAATATTTATTGCGAACATTCTGTCTGGCTAATAGGACTGCAAAGCATTAGTCTTTATAGCTCATATATAAAGTTTTAATAGCCACACAAATTCATGCATGGAGAATATTAGCGAGTATTAGGACTTTAACTAATGTTTAGCGTCGCGCTGCGATCACATTAACATTACAATATGTCATTTAGAAAACATTTTCTCTCCAGCGCCTTAATAGGTTGGAGCTGAAATGGCCGTTTGGTGTAGGGCTGCGCTCCAAATCGGAACGGAGAGGACATTTTAAAGCTGAGAGGACGTTTCTGCAGTTTGCACTTCTGACACTCGTTCTCCCATTAGAGACCCACGTAACACACCGAAGCACAGCAAGATGCAGTGATGTGGCGCTCATGTCACAGGAAACAGTGAGAAAGCGAAGCTAATGTTCTTAATACTAAGACGATCTGGGCTTGGCCTAGATTTGATGTATCTTCTGTCATCTTGGAAATAAAAAAGGCAAGTCATCGAGAAGAGTGTTCAGCAGAAAACCCGTAGGAGGGGAGTATTAAAAACCAACTACAGCTGAGCATTAGTGCAAAACAAACCATCTAGAAAGAACAGCTGTCGCTGGCAATGACTAGACACCCGCCGTTTGCTTGTTGTGTACAATGTTACATGCAAATCCAATACGATTGAACTTTCCCGAATGCTCGTGAGGGAGAAATCCTCAAGATTATTTACATTTCTACGGACCGTATTAGTGTGCAGAAGTAACGGTAGTGTGTCACGCTACATGAGCGAGAGCTACAGTGTGATCTTGATAAAAGTAGTAGACAGTTTCAGACTGCACATGAGGAAACGTGCGATCAGCATATAATCTTTTTCAAATATTTCCTTTTTTCTGCCGTAAGTTATGAAGCAAGCGAGGTAAGCACACCCTTCAAACAATGCAGATATTCCTGCACGCACTTTGGGCTAGAAACTATCCTCTAGAGGGACAAAAAAGGGCTTTGATTTTCATAATCAAAAGGCTTTGGAAATTGCCATAATAATTTCAAATTTGTCCCAGAGTACCTTCTACTTTATATTTATATTACATTTGAAAGCTGAACATTGAAGCATGAGTAAACACTCAGATGTAAGCTACAAATATGATGTTTCCTCAGCAGTCCTCTAGGGGTAGAATATAACATCTGCACATAGTTTTAACATAGTTTATTTTTTATTAAAAAAATAAAACATTTACATCACAGGTATCCACTCGCATGAATTTCTCAGCATGTATGATCAATTATATTGGCAAAATCGATATTTGCAAAAGATCCTCCACGTTTTTAATTAAGTCGCGGTATCCTATGGCAACAGCGACTGATATTAAGCGTAAAGTTCACACGCTCCCTCATGACAGATTCACCAGAGAGTCAAACTGGCGCCGCTGTGGAGTGTTACTGAACATTTACAATCTCAGCGCTGCACTTAAATGATAGCCAAATTCTGAAATGCTGATTCAGTGCAGTGTAGAGCAATAAAGATCCTTGGACTGAAGTCAGCCACTTGTAAAGTCTGTTAGGGTGTTATGGTTGAATGGGTTAACATATTATAGTAATTACCAAGGCTGATGGGAACAAAAGATTGGTGACCAGAGACTCCATGGAGAACAGGCTCATTCAGAAGCCTGGTTTTAATGAACTTACTCAAGCCTCTTTTTCTTACCCCGAGTCTCGTAGCAACGAATTCTCTCACAGTGGGTGCCACACACACACACACACACACACACACACACACACACACACACACAAAGCAAGTCAGTGACACTTTTAGTTATTTTCAACAGCATAAACTCTGTTCTGCTTTTCTCTCTTCCAATGTACCATGCCATCAGCAGAATGACTGAGTTCAGCTGAATCGATGAATACCATTTTTCTTTTCAAGGCTTTATGTGGCATTAGCACATTTTTTTGCCAGCACAGACCGCTCCTGTATGCACATATAGTCAGGAGTAAAGGAGGTATAGAAGCGAGGAGCTTGCACAACGCTAGCTTTTATCAGTCAGTGAGCAGCAACACACAAGCCTTGGTGTAAATCCCAAACTTCGGAACACAGCAGCACTGAAAGCGAGCCAACACACCCAAAAGCATTTCAAAGACAAGACTCGTCTTCTGTACTGTTACCAAAGCAGTGCCTGAGCACTTAAATCTGTGTTGTTTTTAGATCAGAATCAGGGGCTACTCTGATCACCTGCCAGTAAAGGCCACAGCGGTCGGATTACGACGGCCATATTGACTTCTCCTTGATCGTATTTTGGTGCCTGATAACCCAGTGCTTCTGCAGCCCACTGACCGGGAGAGACCAACAGGATGCCTGCGGTCAGCAGATTAGCCCCTGACACGAGCATTGAGCACTCTCGCACCGTCAGCATGCCAACACACTTTATCATCAAACCCCGAGCTCTCGCGTCTTCATCTCTCTCGCTCTGTTCTCTTGCAATTTCTTAATTGTTCCTGAGATTGTGTTGACAGTAATGAAGGCAGCATCATTCAGAGGAACACTGCCTTCTTAAAAACAACACAAAACAAGACTTTCAGACCTTCACCAGTTTTGACTTGATCCTTAAAACAAATGTATCAAAAGATGACTTCTCTCTCTGATTAGCGGTTCGTTTTTTCTTCTCTCTCCTGACTACCGTTTGAATTCCTCCGTAATGTGATGGAAGGAACTCTCACAAAAGTCATATTTCTGTCACAGGGAGAGAATGGGGCCCTGTACGTTGCAGCGTCTGTGTGCGAGACATGTTTAATTAAAGGGTTCTGTTAGAAGCACCACAGATCTGATTGAATTAGACAGGATCTCAAGGCAAAGCTTGCTGTGCTGGTACCCTACTTCTACTACACCTGCAGATGTCGGACGGTAGCTGCACCGAGCTCAGCAGATTGTGGCCTGAAACGGACATGCTGTACTACTGTAGCACGTGTAACGCCATGACGAGTGACATCAGAGCCGACACAGCGTTATCACGCGTGAAAGGAATGTGCCAGTGACTTTATAATACATACAATTGTCTGTCCATTCTTTTGAGACCATGAGGATAATTTTATGGCTGCTAATTTGATTTTGTTTTTCGTACTTTTCGCTGAGAGATGGTGGTGTTTACCTTCTCTAATTTAGCCGACATAGAGAAACACAAAAGCTTTCATCTGAGTGAAATGGGGTAATTTTGTAGCTCTGTGAACCATCTGAAATCGAAAATTGATTTAAGGCCAACGCCTGAATCAACACTCTATTGTTTGAGCCTTTGTATGACGGTGGCTTTCTTTGCTGGGCGGAGAGTAACAAGGTAACGAGATTAGATCACGTTAGTTGACCTATAGGATTACTTTATTAGAGCAGGCCAACACTTTCAAAGATGACTTCATCAGTCTGTCGGCTATTCCCTCACTCTTTCTCCTTCACTTCACTCCCAAAAGGGAGCCTCTTTTCTTCTTCTCTCTATCCCCTCTCTCTCTCTCTCTCTCTCTCTCTCGTTCTCTCTGAGGACCAGAAGGGTAGGAATCCATTTCTTGCACAATTGAATTGAAAAATAATCATGAGTGGAATGGCCACGCTTTGCTGGAATATCATGATCTGCAGAGAGTTTGGTAACAAGGCAGAAGGATGACGTTGAGAAAGGAAAAAAAAACCCAAAACAATTATGGCATAAGAGAGAAACCCTGAATCTGTAATTAAAAGACACAGTGCCTGTCTGCCCTCCGAGTGAGGGCTTAATATCTTCATGCTAAACTAAGTAATGACTATCAGGATCTGGGCTGGCTGGTACTCAGGGAAATTTCAAAATCAGCACTTTTGATGTCTCCTAACCCATGAGATCCTGACCCGTGCTGGTGTTAATGGAATATGACGTAAGCTGTTCGGCTTCCAAAATATCCATTTGTTAGGAGTTGTCAAATATACATTCTGCATCTCAACAAATGATTTGGTCAATTGATTATAGTTGTTGCCTCTCTGAAGTAAATTAGGCATACTTTAACCACCAGTGAGAGAGTGGAGTGCTTTAATGCCATTCAAGTGTTCTTTTATTTACTGCCTGTAGTCTCTTAGCTAGGACTGTTTGTTACTCTCTCTCTCTCTCTCTCTCTCTCTCTCTCTCTCTCTCTCTCTCTCTCTCTCTCTCTCTCTGTCTCTCTCTCACTCTGTTTGTACTTCCTCCCTTTCAGAGTGTGTGGGTGAGGAAGTGGTTGTCAAGGATTTTTTTTCCCCCCTCAGCCACACACAATAGATTTGCTCTGCTATACAGACATCAGCAGAAGAGTGAAATGTGTATTTCATTTCTTTCATTTACCAAAATGAGAGATGAGAGCTCTATAGAAAGATATCTTACTCAGGTTAATAGTGTATGACTCGTATTTCAAGCTTTAGTTAATAAGGGTCTAAATTTGGGCCAGTGTTTTACGTCCTGATAGCAGAACACTTCGATCACTTCATCGGTTATGTTTTTATACAACTAGATTTAAGCTTTGCCGCGATTCTGATCTGGATGTTGATGGCTTGGAATGATGTTAGCTAAGAGAGTTTGTGTGTGTGTGTGTGTGTGTGTGTGGGGGGGGGGGGGTTGGTGGTTTGTCATATTCAAGGCACACATCTCATTTGCATTAACTTCTAACACTTAATTTTACTTGTCTTACAAAGGCTGAGAACAGAAAATAGCATCCTGTATGTGCTTACCCAGAGAATGACTTCAAAGCTCCTTTAAAAATTGATTGGACTTGCTGCTGCCTTTTTTTTTTTGCGAGATGTTTTTCTCAGACACAAATACAAACTTTGTGCTCCGAATGAACATGGCCTGTAGTGTCTGTGAGGCAGTGTGGCGTCTCTTTTTAGGTCACCCGCACCTGCCGTGTCATCTCGGAGTAGATACGTAAAGGTGCAGAAGGTACAGCATGAAACCCTGTGTTTCCTGCAGAAGCAGCATTACAGTACTGTAATTCCACACTTGTGCAGGCATTTAATCACTACATATAGTCCCCTAAAGCTACATAATACCATTTCCTTTGGTCGCTGCTGTCTTTTTTTTCTTCAAAAGAGCTGATTCCAACCTCTACGACACTCACTTACTGTGGAATGTTGTGGTTGTTCAGAGGAAACTATTGTTTAGAAGGTTTATTAAGAAGCAAGGTGATAAGCTCCAGGGTATCATTCCAGCATCTTTCCTCAGATTCAAGTCCCCCTTACTGTGGTCATTTACTTCATTGCCACAACCTCCAACTTATTTACCCTATCTTCCTCAGTCTCTCTGGGAAAACTGCACTGTAGTTAGGCCGAATCCTGGCTTTCACTGTCCAGTCTATATAACCAGCTTTTGAAGCTTTAGCTCTTCAAAGTTATCTTACTGTGCTTTTTAAACAGTGCATAAGTATGGCTATTAACCAGAAATCTGATTCCACGGAAGACAGAAATATCACAATGGAACTAGAGCTGGGCGCTAACCCTATGTGCTGCATCCATGGGCTACCTCAGCCGAAGCCTAACATCATAAAGGCAAGCTTTATCATGGTAAAAATCAATCTCCCAACACTACATAAAGGAAATATATCAACATCATCTAACTATGCAAATAAGCTTAATGCTTACGGATAATTGATATTGTAGAATTTAAAAGCAATATGATTTAAAACGAATAGGTAGGCTGAAGAAGGTCTGTGTAGTCCCCCTGAGAACTTGGATGGACGTGAGCACAATAGTTGTCCATTAGAAAGTCAAATGAAAGTACTTCCACAGAAACCTAGTCTTGAATCCTTCAAAGAAGAAAACCTGTCCCCGATGATAAGCAGAGTGTGCTTTTCTTACAGCACCAGCACTACACTGGCCTTGTTTACCAAGAGGTCCAGAGGGATTTGACCTGATTTGCCACGAGCTGTGAATGAAACGTGCACCACCACCCAGTTGAGACCATGTCAAAGCACATAAAGTAGACACAGGACGACAAGCGCATCCCATGATGCTCTGATTATTTATATCCTGAGGTATAACATGTTGGAGACAAAGAGTTCCTGGTTGTGGCCAAAACAACGTCCTGTCTTGCCAGGCTGTTACATCACAGCAGCCGTTGCCAAATGAAGCTGCCTCCCATAGAGCCTGGGTTCAGGAAGCATAGACAACACATTTGGTCAATGGAAAAAAATGGCAACAGGTTGTCAGTGGGTGAAGAGCGGCCAGATTTTAACCATGATGAATGCGTTTATGGTATATTGCATGAACAGGCAAGAAGTCGCCACATAAAGGTAACTTGATGACTGTAGATGTTTCTTATTAAACATTTAACTTTTGTGTATTATTGGTTTCTGCCATTCAGTGGTGTCTGGCAGTCTAATGATTTTGATGTGGGATCTCTGATATTTGTGGCCTGAAGGAGGTGTTGGTGGGGATCAGGTCTCCGTTAAGCTCTGATGAGCTGTCAGGGCTGCGCCTCTGTTCATCTAATCCTGGAATCCCTCTGCCATCTGATTTTCCTCCCCGATCTCTCCCATCGCTCAAGGCATCGCTGCTTTAATGCAGATAATGCGTTTCTAGTTTTGCGCCAAAATATAATCTTTTAAAATCCTTCATAATCAGAGCTACAGTGACATAAACAGTGCCTTGGAAAATGGCCTAGGAAAGACTACATAAGAGCCCAGAATAAAGCAGAAAGGAATAAGTTTGTGTAGCAACATATATTTTTCCCAACATTTGATAGGCTTTGGTAAAGGCGTTTATTTCTGGGCAGGATGCGATAAGGTGTCACACAATTATCACTGGCAGTGACATGTACAGAACATCGATCAGGATAGGACATCTGCAAAGGGCACGTGTGTATTATGCCATCCGTATCAAATAGGGCTGCAGCAGATATTTGATCAAATCAGAATGATCAATAAAATTCAGTAATAAAAAATTAGCTGGAAAAGAATTTTATTATCAGTTAGTTGGTCTATGTTATGAAGCGTGCTGTGGTATACACTATGCCACTTTACTCCATGACACAATTAATGGACCTATTTGAATCAGGAAGTTTATAAGTACTATATTACTTACTTATAAGTTTTTTTTTTTGACCCAGTAGCACACAGTATATATTTCTAACACATGTTGTGTGTCAAGTCTCCAAGTTGCCATCCTGCTTTTGGTTCACATCAAATGTGCCGGGAGTCAGTCCAAAACAGAGTCGAGTCACTGATCCCAGGCATTGAAACTGAGCTTTGGAGTCAGTTCCACACACCGAAAATGATTCACCTCAGCAAACAAAATGAATTTTGGATCCAAGTGCTTCAGTTAGGGAGATGGCCAGTGGATATTGAGATTCATATTGAGTCTGACTCGCGACAAATGAACAAATCAGGACTTGAAATGCAGGTCCCAGCGATTGAGACCATTGGTCCATTGGTCACACTTACATGTCTTTGCAAAAATAGTGCGTGGAACCGGTAAAAAACCTCGAGTGACCTGTTATTTTATTAAGCCTGTTCATGAGCTATGTAGTAACCATTTATTGTAATGCTGGAAAGAAATCTTTTTAAATCAGTATTTTTTGGTATTTGGTATATGTTTCAAATAATCCAGATATTCAGTTCAAGCTGAAAAATAATTGTAATTGTTCTAATGCATGACAAGGATTTGCTAATGAGACACAGTCACTTTTGCTGCTGCTGTTCCTGAAACAATCTGTGATGACCAGAAATCCCATGGCCAGCATGACTGCAGTATTCCTTTGATGTAGATTTCATAGTAAGATGGAGGAGCCTCCAGAAAGATTGGACCACACCCACCATCAGCCAGCACTACACTTGACTTCATAGGGAACATCAAAGGCACAACCATCTTTGTCCTAGTGCAGAAATCCGAACTTTGATGTTTAGGTTGGATACGCAGCTTCAACGGTTCTTTACTGTAGTACACGGAGGAAAATGTAAACTTTGAAGCCTTCATCAATTTTTTCGTAGACATACGCTTATGCACCTGGTGTGCATTCGCTGGGATGAAGTAATGAGGTGCAAGAAGAACCAATAATAAGAGTGCACAGAGTACTTCAGACTGAACATCTTGCCCTTTTCCACAAAGCTACAGTCATGTGAAAAAATAAGTACACCCCATGGAAATTGTTGGCTTTTTTGACATATTTGGACAAGCAAACATTCGATTCTCTTTGAAACAGTGCTTATTAATAATGTTGATATACCTGAACAAAAAACACAAGGAAAATTAGCTTTTTCAATCATTTATTCAACAGAAATATCAATAGATGTGTGATTCTTTTGTGGAAAAGTAAGTACACCCTTGGTCTCAGAAGCTAGTATTGGCCCTTTTAGCAGAAATATCTTCTTGTAGGCGTTTTGCCAGGCTTGCTGGAATTTTTGACCACTCTGCAAGATTGCAAATTGTTTGAGGGTTTTCTTGCATGTACTGCCCATTTCGAATGCCTCCACGTTTCAATATGATTCAAATCCAGGCTGTGACTGGGCCAATAATAACCTTCCATTTCTTCTTTTTGAGCCATTCCTTTGTCGGATTTGCGAGTGTGCTTGGGATCATTATTCTGTGGAAAGGTCCACTTTTGGTTCAACTTAAACTTTCGGACAAATGGCCTCAAATTATCTCCGAGCACTCTTTGATACGATGCAGGGTTCCTAGTTGAACGGATGAATGTAAGCTATCCAGTCCCTGAGGCAGCGAAGCAACTCCAATCCATAACATTTCCACCACCGTGTTTCACAGTTGGTATGAGGTGCTTCTCCTGAAAAGCTGTATTTGGTCTGTACCAAACATATCTGCTGTTACTGTGGCCAAACAAGTCTATCTTTGATTCATCTGTCCATAGCACATTATTCCAAAAGGCCTGCTCTTTGCCTGTATACTCATTTGTAAACTGTAGTCTTGCAAAGTCTTTTTCCTGGTATGCATCCCATGCAGGTCAAATTCCTTTCTGATTGTAGATGCATGCACTTTGACACAAACTTTCTAGCAGATCCTGTGATGAAATTTTAGGGTTCTTGGAGATTTCTTTTCATAACAGACGGTCTGCTCTTGAGCTGAATTTGTTGGGACGGCCAGTCCTGGACAAATTGGCAGTCTTTTGAAATCTGCTCCATTTGTAGATGATTTTCCTTACAGTGGAATGATGCATTTCAAATAATTTGGAGATCTTTTTAAATCTCTTACCAGACTCATAGGCATCCACAACCTTTTTTCTGAAGGCTCTTTAGATTTTGGCATGATGGCACCACACACCTCAATAGCAAAGGGAACACCAAACACTAGATATGAAAGGGGTATAAATAAGACCGGTTCCACCTGCACTCCATAAGCAGGTTCTAATTACTGGCACCCAGTCTTCAACACCTGATTCTAATTTTATGGATTTAGGGGTGTACTTACTTGTCCATGTGACTTGTCTGCTTTTTGTTCATTTAAATTGAGAAAATTACTATAAAATGTCAGTTTTATGTGTCATTTGATAGTGTATCACCTTTATTAATAAGCATTGTTTCAAAGAGGAACAAATGTTTGCTTATCCAAATATGTAAAAAAAAAATAAAAAAATAAAAAGGCAACAATTTCCATGGTGTGTACTTATTTTTTCACACGACTGTATTCACAGATACATAAATGAGGATACATAAATGAGCTCGAAAAACACGAAACGGAAAAAAAATTCTTTCTTTGTACTTCACTCGGATGAGATTAAGTGAAAGAAGCCGATAAGATGGCATGAAAGGCCAGGAAGATTTTTAGGCAACAGAAAAACACACAAGGTTGATTATTACTTTGAGGAACAGTCTGATATTCACATACCGTTTGCCATTTTAAAATGTCACTAGGTAAAAGTTTAATGGCCAGGAGGGGTGCAGAATATTAGCATGCTCTTTCTCTAATTCTACAAGGATAATCAAGTCTGAGTCAAATTCTATAGCAGTACTTAAACACAATTAATCTTATAGCGATTTTCATGAGCAGTGAGGTTCTTCTGTTTTAAATGCACTGATTGCTCAATGTACAAGCGTGAATTCAGACCTTTAGCTCGTTTTTTTATTTATGACTCATTAATAGCATGTTAGATGTGATATAATTCTCAGAATATGTGTTTCTTTTTATTCATCATTGTTCACATCAGCGTTAATCTGACCCCACTGGCTCACGGTGAGTCACATGATGGTGGCAGAAAAGAAAGTGTGGAAAGAATTTTTGATGAAGCATTTCTAAGATTAGAGGGATTGCATTGGGTGTAAATAGCTTGGCTATCAGACAGCTTATGCTAGCGAGGAAGATAATTAGCTGGGCCTATGTGCTTAGGAGAGCCGGGATGCAGGTGGGGCAATAGATGCAATTCCATTTGGAACTTTCCAAAGAATTTCCCATGCTGCTGCAACTGAAATAACTGACAGTCTGACAAAAATACCCGTAACATCCATGAGTTTCCATGCACCCAAACCACCTCATAATGTAACATTATAAATACCTTAGTTTTTTTTACGTGAACGTAATTGAGCGGCCATATTACAAAGTTGAACCACGTGAGCACGCACAGATATAGTTGGAGCCATGTTCGGAGCGTGTGGTCCATGACCTGGCGCTAAAGGGCGCACTTATGCTGCTTGGCTACCAGACCTGCTTTCACTTTCCACGCTGCAGCTTAGCAGCCAGAAGATGGCATGGTTCGTATGCAGTCTCCTAGAACGGGAGAGGAGGCAGCCGTGCTATTAATAGGCATGCTATGGTTCAGCTTTAACATCAGCGAGAGAGAGAGAGTCACTGTAAATAAACTGCCACTCCAATGTGCGCTTCCTGAGCTTTACCATCTCTCCTTTTTTCAGATCAGAGAGAATAAAATGTAGTATTTGATTTTTTATTTATTTATTTATTTTTTTACGCCTAATGAGCCTGTTCATATTACACAGAAGATTATGGCACACAGGAAGGTGACCTTAAAAACAGCCTTCATTATTATACACTCATTGTAGCCAATTAGATGGACCTAAATTGATTAAATAAATCCGAACAGCACAATGCATCATACATTATCACCCTACAACACTTAGATGACACCATTCCAGAAAATAGATAAACCAGGAAGCAATCTTGGTTTAGTGTTACAGGGTTTGTAGCCTTAGCAGGTTTGGCAAGTATTTTTTCTTTTTTTCTTTATTTTTTAAACAGACCCAGACTGCCCAGGGCTCTTGTCAGAGATGTTTTACGTAAGTAGTTTTTGTGTGAGTGCACTCAGGTGTTTAGCTTAGTATTGCTCCTCGATGGGAATGTGGCCTGACGTGGAGGGGCTGGATGGAGAGCATCAGAGGAGACAAGCTGAAGAAAAACAAGAACTGAAATGGTGTTTTAAACCCATGGAATTCTTACTGTTGCACATTCAGTCGGGAATCTCACTCGCTTTTGAGAACTTGACAAGTACATTTCAAAACCTGACAGCAATTCATAAACCAGTGCACACTCACTGAGCAGGATTCTGCTGTATTTTGAAATATCGTGAATATAAAATAAAACACGAGCAGATCATATAGTAGTGCATTTACATGTACGTTCATGAAGTGTTATTGGTGAAACAGCAGACAGAATCTTGGGGGGAAAACCCCCCCCTCAGAACTAAATGCAATCTTAAATCAGCCATCAGCAGTGAATAATTTTTGATTAAAAATGCATGAGAGATGACCGTCTTGAGTTATTCATCTCTATATTGCAATAACGTTTCATCCAGATTTACAGGAAGGGAGCAAGGGGGTGTCAAAAACTGAAAGGGGAAGCGCGTTAATTAGTGCTGGCTGCATTGCTCTCTGTGGACCTGAGCATTCTCCTCTCCTATTTCTCTTACGCATCCAACTGTACTGGGACTCAGGATTTCCCAGCTAAGGTTAAGGTTCTGGTTAGTTCTGAAAAGCATCATAATTCGACACATTAACTCACAGGCACGCTCGGTCACCAGACGCTACAGTAATCAATAGTCACAGCCGCATTTTTGGTGCGACCAACTCTTTATTTTCCCAAACAATCAAAGTCGTGTCTGCTGACACTTTCCCACAAACACAAGTTTCGTATGTTAACATTACAAGTCAAGATGAACTACTATTTTTACACCATTGAAAAAGGATTGTTAGTGAGTTGTATGTGTTTTGTTTGTTCAACATGTGACAATATATGTTTCATACAAGAAGGCCAGGTTGGGTTATACATTACTAGGAAAAATCTAAATAAATTAAAATTCTTAATGCACAGCCCAGTTTAGTCTTTCTTCACTCAGATTTGGCAGCAGTTCTTTTTCATGTGTGGCCAAAATGTTTTCTCCTCTCTATTACTTTGTGCCATATTTCAACATAATACTGTGTGATGAAAGTAAACAGTGGCACAATGTGAAAGACTTTTTAAAAACAAAAAACAAAATACACAGCATCTCCACAGATTTTCTCTCCATTTTCTCCCCAATTTGGTCAGTTGCCCATTCCAACCCACCAGCCAGCTCTCTGTAGACTCTTCTGCATACCTGTACTCACAGATGCCTACTATTGGCTAGTGTCTCTGTGATTGACAGGAGAGAGAGAGAGAGAGAGAGAGAGAGAGAGAGAGAGAGAGAGAGAGAGAGAGAGAGAGAGAGAGAGAGTGTGTGTGTACAAGAGCCTAAACATTTTGGCTTCTACCTTTTCTTATTGGCATTGTGACGACGAGATGAGGAGTTTACCTGTATCGATAAACATGAATTCTCAGGGGGAAAAGGGACGTGTGTAATGTTACTGTCCTTTTAATGGAAGTCCACTGGTCAACTCTGTGTTGCCTAGGAATAGAAAATGGCTTCAGGGAATCAATTTGTTCATGATATAACAACGACATTATGACGTACAATGCAAAATACGGATACATTTGGTTTTTAAAAAGATCCATTCAAAGTGCATGTATGTACAAAAAAATTAAGGGAATACTTAAAGCACACATTGGATCTCAATGAACTAAATATTCAAGTTGAAAATCTTTACTCATGTACATTGTGTGATTCGTTGAGAACAAAATGATATGACAATGGTCAATGGAAGCCAAAATCATCAACACACTGATGGCTGGATTCAAAATCACACCGAAAATCAAATAAAAATAGTCATGAAATTACAGGCTCACCCAACTTGCAGGAATTCCATCGCGGCAACTCATAATGTTAGTCAGTAGTGTGTACGGTCCCCATGTGCCTGTATGCACTCCTGACAATGTCTGGGCATGCTCCTGATGAGATGGCATATGGAGGAGTGGCGGCTTGGCGGTTAAGGCTCTGGGTTACTGATCGGAAGGATGGGCCCTTGAGCAAGGCCCTTAATACTCTGCTCCAGGGGCGCTGTATCATGGCTAACCCTGCGCTCTGACCCTGTGCTCTGGTATGCAAAGAAAAGAATTTCACTGTGCTGTAATGTATATGTGATCAATAAAGGCTCATTATCATTATCTCCATCCAGACCTGGATCAGAGCATCAGTGAGGTCCTGGACAGACTGTGCTCCAATACATATAACGTCAGAGGTTCTCAATTGGATTTAGATCTGGGGAATGTGAGGGCCAGTCAATGGCATCAATGCCTACGTTATCCGGTTACTGCCTACACACTCTTCCACATGAGGCCGGGCATTGTCATGCACCAGGAGGAACCCTTTTTGGGGGTTGTCTTGCTGTTGCCTCTTCAGTGTACCTGTTGTCACTTTCATTCGCACCAAAGCAGGTGAAACTGATTCACAATCACTTATGCTTCCTAATTGACTTGCATAAGTGTTCCCTTAATTTTTTTGAGCAGTGTGTTTTGCTTGACCTTCCAGCGAAGATACCTAAAGCATGATGGAAGGGGTCGAGTTAAGGCAGAGAAAGACGGAGTGAGAAAGGCTGTCCTTGCACCATCACACAGGCACACAGGCACTAACAAAGCATCCCACTTCATAATGAATGGCCCATTAATTTGTTTTTCCTGACAAGGTCACTGTGAGTGATGGGTGAAAGGTATTTACTTTAACCACACTGACAAAGACTCAGAGAGAGAAGAGAAAGATGAAAGAATGAAAAAAATAAACAGAACAAAATATAAAAGCATATGTTCATGCCCTTGTTCTCACTGGAAACTCAGTATTGGTGTGGCACCGTGCTGATGTCCTTGTCCTGGTCAACTGCGATGTTTAAAACATCGGCTTCGTGCAGCAAGGCCACTTCGGTGGTCTTGCATTTTGAGCCAGGTTTAAACAGCCGGGAAGGAAAGCGTGGCCATTCTCACTGTAGTGAATTACTCAGAACTGTTAAGTGGAGGAGTAGTCCAATCATAATAGCTGAGAGAAATTATTTGCTTATCCAAAGTAGCATATATACTCAGCGTTCTGTAGTACTTATTTAGCAATGGATTATCGGAGTGGCACATTGTCCTGAGGTCTCGTGCAGGTCAGCTGTGATGTCTAAAATACAACCTCTATTCCAAAAATGTTGGGACGCGGTGTAAAATGTAAATAAAAACAGAATTCAATGATTTGCAAATCTCACAAACCCATATGTTTCCCGCAATAGAACACAGAAAACATATCAAATGTTTGAACTGAGCAAATGTACCATTTTTAAGAAAAAAAAAAAAAAGGTCATTTTGAAATTTGTTTCAAATTTGTTCCACCACCTCAAGCAAAAACACCAACTACTGTATGCTAATGAAATGTTGAATGTTACTACTTTCATGTCATCATTTATATCTAATCAGCATCTGAGTGCAAAATTGAAAGGATCTTGACAACTGTAGCAACAGAAAGCTTAGGTAATGTTTACAATTTACAATGAGACAAAAATTTATGTGAATCGTCCATAGAAAGAATTGCAGTGCATTTAAATATGAATCTTTTTTTTTTTTTTTTTTTTTACCATCGTTAGCGGATATATAAGAGCAGCTCAGGTTTTCAACATGTTCCCCTCTTCTTTTCTATTTCCAAAAAGTAATGCTAATTCTGTACACAAGTACATAAGGTCAGAACAAAACAAACACCTGAATAATATAAGACTCACTACCTGCTGGTGGACAAGAAGCTTCTACAGGGTAGTACATGGAGATGTTGTTTTGCCTGGCAGAGGTTGACTAGCTGATTATGACTACAAGTAGCACCTCAGCGTCAAGATGGAGGTCAAATTCAAAACAGTTTCCAAAATTATGCACACGCTCCCTCTCTGTCATGCAAGGAACAGGATAGCAGGCTTAAAAAAAAACTGGACTGCATGTAGTAGAATGAAGATATTTGCTGCCGCTGATGGCCGACTTGGCACAGCAGTGGCAGCCTGCAGATGTCTAGGGCCTGGCATTAGCATTCATTTGAATTACATGTGTGCAAAAACAACTAACTGGCAAGGTGCAGTGTGAGTTAGTCCAAAAGCTCCTGCTTACTGAGTAGGTTTCTGTCACGGTACGCAGTGCCGTGAAGCAGTGACGTGAGAAACAGTGTTGTTAGCCTGTATATTCTGTTCATGACTCGTTTTTAAAAACTTTACTAAATGTGTCATGGCATTGGAAATGTTCCAGTTCTAGATTCATTTCTATAAAAAAAATCATTTAAGTCATTCATTTGCTGAAATCATATGTCACAGCTATAGAAAGAGACCGTGAATCTGGCACACACATATCCTCGCCTCCTGTTTTTATATTCGGCCCTGGAGTTGACATTTTGTTGATCTTCTCAGCAAGAAACAATGGAATGTTTTTTTGCTTTTTTTTTTTTTGTTGAAAAAGATGTGAATCTGAATGAATAGAGCACTATTTGCAACATAACCACTGTTTCACTTTAGCCTTTAACTTATAAGCATAATTCATTCATTCGTTTATTCATCTTCAGTAAGGGCTTTATCCCTGTCAGGGTCATGGTGGATCCAGAGCCTGTTGTATAAACATCAGATACACTAAAATGTACAAGTATCAGAAGTGCATAATACATCTGAATATGAGTATGTTTTGACATTATATATATGTCTGTGTGTGTATATGTGTGTATGTATATATATGTATATATTTCAAAGCACTTCCTGCTGCATTCATCATTTCTTTCTTTATATATTCAGGGCAATTTCATTTGTTTCTGCAATGCTAACTTTTCAGACTTTGACATTTTACCGCTGTAAATGTACTCAAATTAAATTTTCATTATTGCTTCACTTATCAAAGGAACAAGGAATGTAAACAAAGATGGAAAGAGATGGGGGGGGGGGAGCAATTAAAAAATAAATGGGCTTCCAGTATCGCCTCAGAGAAAGAGATAAAGTGCTGCTTCACACTTCCTTAGCCATGTGGTGGTTACTGTATGCGTGTGTACTGTAGGGGTCTGTTCCAGGGTCCAGCAAAGCAGCAGTACACTGAGATACTTTTTGATTGAACTTTGATTTACCAGTAGACAGCTGTGCAGAACGTCTGCGTCGATCTATCCACTAACCTAAATATGATCTGTAGTGCCCGCCATTAATATTGGCACCCTTGGTAAATATGAGCAAAGAAGTCTGTGAAAAAATTGTCTTTATTGTTTAACCTTTTGATCTTTTGTTCAAAAAATTCACAAAAATACTCTGCTCTCATGGATATTAAAAATAAATGATCCCTTCATTAAAATAAATGATCACACTGTTGGAATATTTGAAATGCATCCAAATCGATTGCAAAAACTTTTAACCTCTTTGTCATTGACATTAGCCGTGTTGTTTCCCTGTGGTATAAGTATGAAGTTGCAAACATGCAAAATCCCTTTGTCATCCATTACCGTACGAACAGCCAAAGGATGTTGAAATCAGGCGATGGCAGTTTAAAAAATAGCATTAAGCAAAGTTTAGGCCATAATGGAAGGTTTTATAACAGAAAACACACACACACACACACACACACACACACACACACACACACACACACACACACACACACGTGTTGTTACTGGTGGTTGAGATGATCTCAGGGGAACATTGATGGCATCATGAAGTACCAGGATATTTCCATCCAAAACCTGGTTGCCTCTGCCAAGAGGTTCACTTGGCGATAGATAAGGCTTTCGACATGATGATGAACAAAATAATTATTAAAGACAGTTTTTAATAGAAAATAGAAACACAAAATCCGTGTTTGATAGGGATTGAGACCTCCTGAAAACCTGTGGTCTGAACTAAATTGAAGTCCATTGCACAAACGTATAAGAATATAAAGGAACTTAAAATATTAACCGATTTCTAAGCTTTTTAGACATTACAGGAAGAGGCTCCGTACTGTTATTCTCTCCAGGGCAGTCAATAAATATTAAATGTCAGGGTGCCAATAATTTGTAGCCAGTGTTTCTTTTGTGTTTGAAAGAAGAAGAAAAAAGTATCTTTGAGCTCAGTCATATTACTTATTGTATGTGTTATTCTTGTTGGATATGAAGCATGATGGGTGCCAATAATTCTGGAGGACTCTGTATTCAGTGCATCTGCAGATATGAAAGTTGAATTCAAGTAGCCTTGTCCATTTTAGTACAAACAGACTTTAATTGGTTCATGAACACAGTGTGTGTAAATATAGTGCTTATGGAAAAATCTTTGCTTGTGGCTAATGTTCTTATTTAGTTAATATATCCTTAAGAGCACGCACTAGCAGAGCATGCTAAAACCATTAGGCACTGATGGTACTGCACATATCTTATATAATAGTTTTCAGTTTAATTGGGTCTGTTATTAAACAGAGCTACACTGTATTTTATTCAGACTCTTGTTTTAAACCGCATTAGCTATATTAGTAATCTTGATGATCCGTTTGTTGGCTTTGCTCTCCGGGCATTGTTTCCACCTTGCTTAGCTCCCATCTAATGAAAAGTGCTGTATCATTTTAATTGGCTATTGTTTTCATTGTCTGACCTGGCTGAGCGGGCGAGGAGTCTCAAAACCCACAAAAACAAGCAGGCGAGGGGAAAAATGGGAGGCAGCCTCGTTTTTGTCCAAACACGTCTAAATAAAGTTGAAAGCATTCATCATGTGAATGTACTCGCCGCATCGTGTCCCAGAGACGGAGACCCTCGGTATTTGTCACTTTGACAGAGCCGAGGCTAACAGCGCCTGCATGGTAATGATATGTACCTCACAGTTACCACATGGCTTTGTTTTTAATGTACGTTTTCACAAGCCATGAACAGTGAACACTTGATATTCTGGTTACACATAGACAAGTATGCATGGAATTTCATATCACAATTTTAATAAAGGAATTTATCTGTAACTGTTCTTCTTGATCAGCATTTCATGTGTAACAGATTCAGTTTTTATTTTATTGCTCTGGACACATGACATTTGTATACTCACTATTGCTTATTAAGTTCTCAGCTACAATCAAAAAGATCGCTAGACTGTTATAAATAGGTTGTATTTGCTTCATCCCATGTTTTGGTTGCCCAGAAATCTGAGTACCTACGTCATGCCACGTCATAAAGGATGTGTGTAGTGCAGCAGGTCGGTAGTTGCAGTGTTAAACTGCATCACGTCGCTGTAAAGTCCATTATGCTTAAACATATAACGAATGAAGACATATTTTGTGAAAGTCGGTATAAAGTACGGTTTTCTCTCTGAACGCTGGCGACTGTGATATCTGTAGCCCACAGAACCTACTTGTCTGCTGGGCATCTATGAATAAAAAACTGACAGCCACACATAATTGGTTTGTCCCACGTGCCCAGGCTTATGATTTGTCCACGTCTGTGTAAGTGTTGTGAAAAACATGCTACATATAGTGCTATATAGGTCTATGTCTATACTGTTCACTCCGGTATCTATAAGGATGGATGTCCACAGGTTGATATGGCTTTTCTAACATAGGCTTAGTGCACTGTGGATAAAAAAAAGAGAATGATTCTGTTCCACACTGTCATTATCAGGATCTCTGTCTCCATGGACAGCATGACCCAAAGTTCCTTTAAATGTTAACTAGATTATAAGCAATACACTATTATAGCAAGCTTTTTTTTTTTTTTTTTTTATTAAAGAAACTGCAGCAGTGTTCCAGCCTGCAGTTTTGCTCAGAAGGAAAACTATTTATTTATTTATTTTGGAGATAAATGAAAGTGATTAATCCCCTGTATTCTGGGACAATTACTCCAGGCAGCATGCATTATCAAACACAACCAAATTATAAATAAGCCACCTTTCCTTCACACCCCTTTCAGACCTCCAGCAGCACAGAACGAGCCAGACAGGGGTAGCTGTGAGCAGAGATAGAGGTTAGTCCCCATGCTGTGAGTGGAGTGGAATATCAGGGTTCTCCTTTACCCAGGAGGAGCCAGGCAGCCTTCTGTGAGCCAGATGAAATGAGAATGAAAGAGGGGGTGAAGCCAATGACATGCGCCATGAAGGCTGTGTGTAATATACAATCACAAAGTGAGTATTCCCAAAAGAAGGAGCACTCGAGCTTCAACTTAGTAAAGTATCGAAAAGAGAAAGTAGAAAATGTTTTGAGCTCTCATTTACACCGATTATGTTCAAAAAAAAAAAGAGATTTTAAAAAGAACGAAAGACAAAAAAGAACAATTCATGTTTCTTATCGCCGTGACAGACTCGATGTGTTTGAGGTGTTAGAAATCCACTCATATGCTGGGAATTTATTTCTCATTTACAGTGACACATGGCATTGAGAGGACGCTTTCAGAAATCCTGGTATGATGCTTTCAAAAAGTCTTTCTCCAGAGATTAATCAAAAAACAGAGTGAGATTGATTTTTTTTTTTTTTTTTTAAATTGTCATTCCACTGGAAATGGATTTTAGCAAACGCACTAGGAAAATTGGAGGACTATGGTACATTTTGTCCTCGGAAATTGTGCAGAAAATGATGAAAGACCACAAGGAGCCACTCACATATGAATTTTAAAAACGGTGCGAAAAAGCTTGCTTTTAATACAGGCCTCTGTGACGGTGTGTCATATTGAACTGACAGGCGCAGGGTCTACAGTGCGGGTCGTCACGCTATTTTAATAGATGTCACACACAGTATTTGAGCGGACAGTAGACGACGAGCAGATATTGCTTTTGTGATTTGTTATCCAGGCTGTCATAACAAGCAAAATCTTACGCACACACCCACACACACACACACACACACACACACACACACACACACACACACACACGCATGAAAAAAAGAGAGGAAAAAAAGAGAAAAGATATTTCATTTGCTCTTCCCTAATGAAATGGCAATTTAGGCCTGGCGCAAAAGGCTAGAGATGAAGTGGGATGCATGAACCTGGAGACAGGCGTCTCGCCTCGTCTGCTCCCACGGGAAGATGAAAATAGAGGTGCTCAGAATATGCACAGTCACCCAGAGTCCTAACATCGAAGAGTGACAGGACCGCAATAATTCATCCGTAAAGATCAGAACAACTGACAGAGGAAGCAAAACATTTGGAAATGTAGTTTCTTGAGAAAGAAGTATTCACTTTTTTTTAATGGAGATTCTAGGATGCATATGCAGGTTTGAAAAAAAAAAATAAATCCATGTATAAATAGACAGGCGCAAGCTTCCTATGCTAAGAGAACATTAGAACAGCAATAAGGCACCTATGGTTGGGTTTTCACAGTTTCCTGCTCTCACTAATTGGCAAGGAGCATGTTGGGGCATGCTAGAGGCTGTGGCTGCGTTAGGTAGCATGCAGAACGGCTGTCGCAGGGGGACAACTCTGTGCTTCCTGGTGCCTTTTCATATTTCACCCATGTCGCATCAAGCCTACAGTTTTTCTAATAACGCCTCACCTAAGGCAGCTCTGCTCGCCTCGCTGACACGATTTACGATGAACCGGGGAGATGTACCGCGTTTCTTTTTTTCTTTTTCTTTTTCTTCCTCCGTATGAGACACTGGAAAAGTTTCCCAAGCAGGAAGACGGGGGATCCCCCGAGACATGTGTTGAGTTTCATCAGGAAAAAGCCCTGGCACGTTTTACCAAACGTTACAAATGTGTTCCCCGCAGACAGCGGCCTGTGCGATCGCTTTAAGAGCGCAGACAAACAGCTGAGCTTTACAGTGCAGACAAGTTGGAGGGTTTTGAGACGACGAAAAAAAAAAAAATGAATAACTGAGGAAACAGTCTGTTTCCTGGGCCTTGAGGGAGCAGAAGTCTATCTGCAGAGGTGAGAGGAGAAACGGATGTTTGCTTAACCGATTAGTTACTTAGATTTAAAGCGTATTTATTCAGGTTCTACTGTGATTGATTTGAAATGACCGGGGCAGCACAAGTAGCACATCACGTTTGCGTCCTCGTCAAAATGTCGATGGGTTTTCGGCCGACGTTTCGGCTATGAGACAGCGTTATCTTGTATCTCACATAAAAGCTATAATTGGAGTACCTGTTCGTTCCCCGTTCAATCAGCGCACAGCAGTTAATCCGCCTAGTGAAAATCGTTCCACCTTCAGTGAGATTGGGGCTCAGACGACGTGTAGGCATTCAGAAGCACAAGCTATAGTTACAGCACTAAAGTGCATCACACTAACATGGATGTCATGAAGTTTAATCATATACACCAAATTAAAATCAGTAAGGAGTAGTTTCTCTTTTCTGCTTGCTAACCCTACTTATAAATAAGAATAAACAACTAGTAGTCCGGGCTATTGATTGAGATCTGCGGATGGCTCCTGGAGCAGGGTTTAAGGAGTTTAACCTAACCTTAGTTTTAGTAATATTGAAATTCGGTGCTGCCCTTTTACAAGCAGCAACCAAGTACATCCTCGATTTTTTTTTTTTTTTACACAGAAAGTCCCCAGGAGGATCTTGTCTGTTTGCTGTGTTAGACTTTTTTTCTGAGTCAGAGTGCAATGTGATGAGACAACAGAATGAATAAGCGCGGTGAGCGCGATGGCGCGTATGTCCTCGGTGACCGCTCCAGCGCCGTGTAATTGCGTAATCTAGTCCACTGATAAGTCGAAGCAATTGCAGCAATCATATGCGCTATTGCAGGTAGAAATAAATACAGGTGGAACTGAACTCCACTAAGGTGCTGTATGTTTAAAATGATGAAGACGACATCATTGCTGAAAGACGCTGCAGCTTTAGAGGAGAGTGATCTTTCTGATGCTGCAGGACTGTGTTTCCAATCTACCTGATTTGGAAACTATCAGCATTTCAGCTTATAAATTTCCCTAGTGAGGAAAGCAATGCATACAAAATGAAGCCTGTCGTATTTATCCATCTTTTTTCCCTCCTCCGCTTTCTCTCTCTTTCTCTCTCTCTCTCTCTCTCTCTCTCTCTCTCTCTCTCTCTCACACGCCCTCTCTCTCCCTCTGTCTCTCTCTCTCACTCACACACACACACACACAATGAATATACACACATTCCATTAGGCCCGAGTCAAGTGACAATATATTCGTTTTCCAATTTTTCTCACATGACTCCCAGGATACTGCCATGTGTACATAGGCATGAGATTACAACGGCAACAGGTATAAATATTGCTGTTTAAATAAGACAAGCGTGTGAGCGAACGAACGGTTCGTGAGCAGATATATTTTGAATATGACAAATGTCAGTCTGTAATGATAGACATAAAACAGGAGGAGAGCGAGAGAGAAGGAAAAAGAGTAACGGCTTCAGCAAGCAGCGGAGGTAAATACCTCCTCCATTTTGCGGGAGCTGGGATTTAAATAGAATTTCTTAGCTGCAAACCGAGGCTTGACAATTATGCTGCAAGGTTATAAAACCAGCCATGAGTCCCTCTCTGTCAGATTTGACGTGATGGGAAGCGGTTTTTTGTAGACCAGGAAAGTGTTACACACGTAAATGGCTTCAGCGGCCCTTTCAAAAGTTGTGACAAAGGAACGGTGGAAAAAGGCAATTCATTAGGTCTTCAATTCATTACGTGCCAGTGTAATTTCAGCAGGAGCTACAATTCATTACATTGTGCGAGTCAATTTCCACTCTTGTTTGGTGGCGGGTTTATATATCCAGACTTGACAATTTCCCTTACCAATCACGAGGATGTTTGAGAGAAGTACTGAAAAAAAAAAAGCCTAATTAAAACAAAGGGTGTGCTTCATGATCGGTGCATAATTGTTGCAGATCAAATGCAAATCAGTGTGTGTAATTGATGTCGATTTAATTTTTTTGTTTGTTTGTTTGTTTGTTTGTTTCCTATTACAGATTGTCCTGTAAATGGATATATTTGCATTTTGTGTTGTTGTCTATGGACTAGCATGCTGACAGCACCGTGTCAGGCAGAATCCTTTTTTCAGATTCATTTCAGCATCGCACTGTGACAACCTTTTAACAACATGATGGCATAATGAGGATATTTGGAGCTCAATAGCGGTGGCTGCTCTGTGAATCGTAAGTGAAGCAACTACGTTTTTTTCTTTTTTTTTTTCATCTGCGGATGTAAGACCATAACCGTATATACTTTTAGGTCATATTCAAAGCTGTAGCTTTTATACACTAAATTGAAATGATAGTTTTTAACCTCAGGAGGTTTGGCACGCCTTTCTCTGAAGTCTAAGCATGCTCGTAAGCCGAGATCTCGCTGCATCGGCGACTTGGCTCATTATTAATGAAATGAGCTACGTCTTTAGGTCTGACGTCCTTTTGTAGGCTTTGAATTTGTCACCGGCCAGATCACTTCAGGTGGCATGAAGCACTAGTCCTTTTTACGCTATGAATCACCTCATTGTGCCTGCTAGTTAAAAGTGACTGCAGAGTGACTAAACAGGCATTGCCTCGCTTTTAGACGCATACATTCGTATAGTTCTGCTGCAGGCACACCCCCTTAGCAGGTTTGCGATTTTGTCAGTTTAAACTCGGATGTGCTAGGAAGCTTTGCTGTTGCATTATTGAGATCCTTTGTGAGCAGCGTAATGACCGTCTGAAGTGTGAAACACCTTTCTTTGTTTCCTCCCAAAGGCATCATTAGGCACAGCTAAGGAGGACGATAAATAGACAGAGTCATCTGAAGGCACAAAGTGAAGTTGTTAAACGATTCTCTGGAGCGTGCTAGTGCATGCAGAGAAGTACGATGCCTCTAGTTCACTGAAGCTCAGGGCCTGTCTCATTGTACCATCGTTGCACGAGTTCCCTCTCTCTTTCTCGCCCCTCCCGCCCTTCCCCATGTCGATTTCCTCTGTTCCTGTTGTCTGACAACAATTAATGGGCTTTGTGGGAGCTTCTTTGGCCCCCTTGGTTTGTATTGAGTGTCCGATCACCTTGTCCCGGGCAGGCTGCAACACGAAGGCTCTTGTTCTTCAATGTGCCTATTTGTCACTGAGAAAGAAGTAGCCTTGCCTGGCACTAAATCGCCACCTGCTATGAGCAAATTAAATATTGAATCGTGCTATTGACTCTGAGATCTAATTTGAAGCGATTGCGGATGAGCAATAATGGCGCACAGAAAGAGACTAGGTGTTTTCACCTGTACTACCGGCCTCCTGCTTAGGGAGAGTAGAGCATCTGGATGAGGGATTGCCAAGTGGTTTTGGGAGCAAGGTCGGTCCATGTTACCGGGTTTGGATACTGGTAAACGCAGAGCTTAAACCTGCTTCTGTGTGTTTTTTGCTGATGGATGTATGTTTGCTGCGAGATTGGTGTCAGGGATGTCGAGGATGTGACCAAGATCTCCGCCATGGAGCAACATTATGAGTGTCCACAAAGGTATAGAGCCTTGACTATGGAGAGCAGTAGTTATACATAACCCAGTGTCAAGGTCATGCTTATATGAAATGGATTGAGAAATATAGTTAGTGACAGAGGAGGGAGAATTTGTATGTGAAATGAAGACATAGGAAAGTGGCATATAGGCAACTTGGCTTTGCTTTTCTTCCAGCTGAACCGGATCGGACAGATGCCCCGGTTAAAGACAGGTTTCAACAGGATGGACTGAGACAACAGAATGACTTTCCTGGACTGTGTATGTGGGGGCTGTATTCCTCTTGCAGCTACACATTGCGATCCCAATAACCTCTCCATGCTCCTGGCAAACCCCTGCAAGACAGTGAGAATCAGACACCGTCCCTCATCTAGCGTGCCGCCTCCCTGGCAGCTCAAAGCACATCACACCCGTCCTGCCAGGAAAGAAATGAACATTCAAATCCTCCGTGTCAATATTTGCCGATGGGCTCTGTTCAACGCTCTGATATTGAAAGCTGCCGTCACGCTCTAGAGGGCGAACGACTACACGGCAACTCACCATCAGACGTTAATAACTGGAAGACTATAGACGAAGAAAGCGAGAATATTTCACTATTTTCTACACAAGTGTGTTGCACTGAGCCATCGGCAGCACCCACACCAAATTGCAGGTGTTGTTGAAGAGCCCAGCGAAAACATGGTGAGAAGCCGGGCAGCAATCAACTAGCTCAGGTGTGTTCCATGTATTAAATGAAAGTGAAGGCTTTAATAAAAAAGAGAAAAAAAGAAAAAAAAGAATGAGCATCTGCTATAGGAACCATTAGGACTTATCTATTGATAGAACAGCGAGAGGAGAAGAAGAGAAAAGGCTGCAGAGGGGACTTGTGGTTAATTAAGACTGAGAATCCAATTGGAGCCCCATGTTGTATGGTCTTATCTCAGATCTCCATGGTTCAGTGAGTGAAGGCCCACTTTTTTCCATCTGCCAAATTTCTTCTCCAGCTCCTCATCAGACACAAACTCGGACTAATTAAATGCCGAATGGGCAGTGGTAGCTCGGTGGTTAAGATGTTGGACTACTGATCGGAAGGTTGTGAGTTCAGATCTGTTCTCAACTGCTCAGTTGTATAAATGAGATAAATGTAAGTCGCTCTGGATAAGGGTGTTTGCCAAATGCCATAATAAAATGTATGCACAAATGGAGCTGCACATTGTCTTTGTGCCTGTCATATATATATATTCACTTGTTTTAAGGGCGCTGTAACATACGCATGGACCCCTGGTGCGTTTTCCTCTTCGGTTTCGTCAGGTAAGAACAGACTAAGTGTACTTGGGTGTGGACCAAATTAATCCTCATGAGCAAATCGGTTTCAGTGTGGTTCCAAGCAACTCTAGCACAATGAGAAAGCGATTCAATTCCGTTTCAGCCTAACTAGGGGAAACGAATGAAACCTGCTGAATTTTGGGTTTGTCTGTAGATGTGAGCTGCTGTACTGAGCCGCGAGGCACTAACTACGCTGTACAGCTGCAGAAGTGCCACGTGTTCTGTGTATTTCGACCGACAAACCAACAAGAGAAAATAGATTATAAAAAAATAGATTGTAATTTATTGAGTGCTCTGTGTCGTCTATGCTCGCTTTATTTTTATGATTTCTGTGTGCATTCGGTAAAGGTTTATTTCCCCCTTTCCGTCGTTGTATTTTGGACCTACGAATAAGGCGTTTTATGGCAGGAAGACTTTCCATTTAGTTACACTATCAATTATGAGGACCTTTTATTCTGAATATCATGGTAAAATATGTATTATCGTATGAAGCTAAATTTTTCAGAAACTTTGGAGCACTCTATTTATCTTTAAACGGTTGACCAAGGAGCAATATTATCAAGTCAAATTTAAGCATGACCAGACTACAATTTCACAGCAGCCAATTCGACTTTCTCTGAATTGCCAGCTTCAGTCATATTCAGTCAGCAGCGTAGTTGTCACGTCATTCATTTAATGGTTGCTGCTGGATTTGGTATCCCCCCCTCTTCAGACCTGAACCATTACAATTGAAGGATGCACCAACTCACTGCCTCAGGCACAGGGAACAGAGGCAGGGGAATCCTTTTGTCTCCACTAACCTCAGGCTTTACACAGGAAGTTTTAAAATTTATATGAATCGAATGAAAATGCCTTTTATGACTCTGATATGGGACGTGTCTTTTTATTGCCATAACAAAACCGAACTGTTTGCAGAGAATTCCTATTTTATCATTCCCACTCTTTCTCTACCGAGACATGTTTAAAGGGGGGGGGGGGGGGAGGGGGGGGGGTTCACACCTCCAGAGATCCTAAGTAGATTGACCACTGCTGTAGTAATGCTGAAACTGCCTAATGCTTAGAGGTAATTCAAACTGCCTGCTGATCTGGTTGTTTATTCATGACAGATGATGGCTGGAGCTCAGGATTAAGAGCTAGTTGGGGATTTACCGGCTGTCCGTGGGGCTTTGTTAATAAATGAGGGCTCTAGGGGTGGCATAAGAAAGTTACAACCCATGCTCTTTTGTTTGTTTCTTTGTGGTGCCCTGTTGCATAGTAGCTCCTCCTTCTTGCCTCTTTTAAAGGAATAATGGCTGTCTGTGTGGAGTTGCAGCACCTCCATCATGTCCTGCTGGGTGCTGGTACACTCAAGTACAAGGGCAGCACTTGCCTCTGTGTGGCTGCATCTTTGTAGTTGCATCTGTCCCTGCTCTATTGTTTGGAGGAGTCCATCTGCTGGCCTCTCTCCACCACAAAAAAAGCGATCTCAAACCTCCCTCCCTCTCCCGTCCCAAAGCCTGCTGCTTGCACAGGCAACCCCCTCAACTCCCCTCCCCCTCCTATCAGAGTGTGCCAGCTGTCCTATTTCCCTCTCATCCCCTCCCTTTCTGTCTCCCTCGGTCCCTCTCTCCCTCTCTCTTTCTCCACCAAATCTCCTGTCCTTCCAGTCCCCCCATGCCTCCGAGGCCCTGCTCCCACAGGAGCCATAACACAGCTATATAGAGTGGATAGAGGCAGACGATCCGTGCAGTACAACACGGCAATAAAAGACTCTGGCAGAACTCTTTAACTGCTATGGAGAAAGTCATGCACGGACTTGTTCTTTTACAGCGCTGTATAAGTTGCGCAGTTCAGCATCAGGCAAAAGTCTTATCCCTGTACATCTAAAAGATGGACTTTTTGCTTTGCTTCTACTAATCAGTTATGCTGTAAAACCCCTCGTCTTATTCAATCTCAATGTGTGGAACTGACAGTTGTGAGTATTGATCACTGTATCCTGAGGGTGCTGTAAAATTAGACGTATAATCAGTTACCACGAGTCTGATGAATTCAAGCCATAATAAAAGCTTTCGGAATGATAAAAAGTCCTCATTTCACTGGTGATGGCAAGATAGAGTTAGGCATTGAGACACCGTAATTCTCAGCAGATGCCCTTCGTCGTCGCTGAACAAACAAGTTAATAGTGGCATTTGCCTGGACCACGCCGGGGATTATTACAGCGCTTCAGGCCCGCAGATCCGTCCCAAAAGCCCCAGGCCTCACTGCTCATGGTAAAAACATTGCTGCATTGCTTCAACACATAAAACAAGGAGCAGGCGTTCTGCTGGAAAAGAAAAAGAGGACTAGTGGGGCACAAGGAGAGAGAGAGAGAGTGATGGAACTTTTGTGAAGCAGTAATGATAGACATTAACCAGACAATAATTAATACCACATATAATGACCTGTGCACAGAGCCTCTGCCGTTTCTCTTCTTCTTTTTTTACCTCGCTTTAGGAGGCAACATTAAGCATGATGAGTGTCTCCATCGCACTGTAGCTCTGCTCATACCCTTCATATCTCTTCATATAGAGAATTTGACCTTTCTGTGGTTGCTGATTGTTGCCATGGTGAGTCAATAGGCTTCAGCGGGCTGCAGTCTCCCCGGGCCGGGCCGGCCGAGGACGGAGGTGAGCAAAAAATGTCCTCATTATGTCCGAGGCTGCAGATTCCATATCGCTCCCGTCAGAGTCACTCCTATTGCAGCGTGATAGTCAAAGCCCCTGTGCACAGTCCAAGCAACAGAACCATTCCCGCTGATTTTACAGGCTGTGCTGATAACAGGGGCAGCAGCTTAATTCTCCTGCGACGACGATACACTTTTGGCTCGGACAAGGGCCTTAGCTGCTTAATGTAATGTCATATTGGAAAATGACTCGAGGACACATTGCAGTTGTATTAGCCGAGGATGTACATTGAATAACGTGGAGCTAAACGAGAAGGACTTTCCAGAGATGCAGCTAGACTACATCCACACTCTCACTTCTTCATATTTGCCTGAAGGCTACATTTAATGTATCAGCAAAGAGAGATGGATAGAAGAGAGCGAGTGAGGGGTGGATAAGAGCGAAGGAGTAGGAGCTGTGTGCTCAGGGAAATGTGACTTGAATGTGCCTTGCGTGCTAGAACTTTAAGTCGATTCTGGCGGTCACATGCAGTGCTCAAAGTACAGCAGCAGAACAATCCTGCTGTCAATCATTAATGCCACAAAGCCTCCAAATACCTCCTCAATTTTTTTTCTTCGTCTTTGTTTTCGGGCCCCCGATGAGCAGTTGAAGGATGAAGCGAAAGTGTAGCGTCGTGTGAGAAAGGAAGGAATGTAAAATGCATCAGGTCGAGCTGCTGAATGTTTGATGGCACTGAGGGCCCTTCAGACCTTGTTTGCATGCATTAGTGGACGTCCGTGGACCCCGGCTCAGCCAGATGTAATTTCCAATGCCACAGAGGGCGCTGACCTCCAGCGGGCCCTTCTGAAGCTAAGCTAAGTGTGGCCGTGATTATGTTTTCATAGGCACGAGTCTGTCGTTTCTAGGCTCCTCGCGTCCACAGGCCAACAGGGACCGGCTCAGTTCATTTGGATCCCTCCACCCTTCAGTGCAGATACAGTATGAATTTTGTTGCAGGATTGCTGATGTCTTTATTGAGCTCATTCAAGTTTCAACATATCTCGAGCTTTATGACACTGGCATCATGCAGGGATATCCTGTTGTACGGACAATAAAGAGTCTCATCCAGCTCGACATATGCACAAGTGCTGGACTGATTCGTCGTATCTGTTCTTTTTATAGCGATTTCAACCGGACAGCGTGATACATCCCAGTATGGAAACAAATCTGTGATCCTACATGATGTTGTTGTTTCTGTTGGTACCACAAGTACGAAACAGGGACATAGGGGTGAGGCACTGTACAGAAACAGTGTATTCATTAATTTAAAGGTGATTGTCACTTGGCTGTCATTTTAAAAGAAAACACTAGTTAGGTAAGGTCACTTCTCTACCAGACAATACAGCGCAGTAATGTTGTAGCGCATATGTGTGCGTTACATTACCAAAAGAAGTTTTTTTAGTTTTAGGTCCTTGTATTTTTGTTCTATTTGAGCATTGTCTGTGTTTATTAAATGGTAAATAGTCTGCACTTATATATCTGTGTTAGCTGGACTGTTAATCATCCGGGGTTGAGCCCAGATTCTTAACAGACTTCTAAATAGACTGTTTCCATGCATTTTTTTTTCCTTGCACGTGAAGGCTAATTGCTTAAGAATGTGAAAGTTGGGGCAAAAAGTTGGATTTATCATAAAGCTTTTCATCATTGTTTGCAGGAGGACTAGACCGATAAAAGATAACGTTTCAGCGTTTGGCAGAATTGAGACCCGTCGGCCAATAAGGCACAAGTATTTCCACGTATTTTCCTGTAAACCCTGTCTGATTAGTCTTGCCTCCATTCACTGTAGATGCAAAATTACAACACCGCCATCTTCTTTCACTGATGTTAAGTTATGTAGTCAGAAACTTCTCCAAGTGGAGAATTATTCGGGGCTAAAGAAAAAACATTCTTCGGGGCTACAGCCCCAAATGCCCAGGCCAGGATACACTTCTGGATTATTTAATATTTCGTTATAATATATTATTGCTACACTTCATTTTGATCGCTCGTCATTACTGCTGCAGGCCAACAAACTCACTGTTTCTCATCTTTAATAGTTCAGCCTGCGAGGGAGAGACGAGTGACACCACCCAACGCATTTTAATGTTAAATACGCTATTTCCACGTTGTTTTTATTTCATGCCACCAAAAACTCACTTGTTAAAACATGTAGTATTTTGCTACTCATGCCAGTCACTAGCCGCCATCCCACCGTTACGTGACGACAAACGGACACAGGTGTACGACAACCAGTGTACGAATAGTTCTGCATCAATATGTTCTGAAATGCATTAATATGCCTCTGTGGCATTTCCCCTTGAATGACTACTAAATATTACTCTGTACTGATTGTTTCAAACGGCCAACACTGTAGAGGATTAAAAGTAGTTAATATATTCTTAGAGCAGTGAGCCCTCTCTGAGTGTGTCAGGGGATTTGCAGCACCTGGTGCACTGTGGTACTTCCTGGTTTTGCGGTCTCTCCTCTGCTTGAAGATGATGGGAGATGACAGGAAGCAGGCGGGGTCTCTTGTAATGAAGCTCTGACTAAGTGGGAGGGAAGGATTCACATTGACTACACTGAAGATGCATTAAGTGCTTTGAGAAATATAAGCAGCAGTTCAGCACCACAGTATTATAACAGTCTGTTCTCATATGCAAGGCCACTGGTTTAAAAATAAGGCCCAGTTTTATTGCTTATTAGTTGTTTGCTAAAATACACGAAGGCTTAATGGACTGTTGAAATTTTAATTTAGGCCCATTGACATTTGTTATTTATATTTCAAATGCTTTAGTAATGGTTTGCATTCTCCGCACACCCACGCACGCACGCTTGATGGAAGCTCCTGTGCTTGACAGATATGAGATGTAACGATTTGACTGTAATAAGCAGAGGGGAGTATCTCACTCTGAGAAGTGAAGGGGAATTAGAGGCATGAGATTGAATCATTCTAGTCTGAGAAACTAGTGTCTGTGATGAGAATAATGTGCCACAACAGGGTGCATTTCTATTCTCCTCTCCCCACGCCGGAATCGGCTGCATACACACACGGGTCTGTTGGGTTATAGAGAGTTAAGAAAAAACACATTTGAACGCTAATTATTGCTAACGATGCCGGAAAACTAGTAGAAGTCTGTTAACATTCTGTACTTGCTGTTCCTCATGCGTCTAGTGGTATTGCATTGTCAAAAAAGCATTCCTTAAACAACACCCAAAACCAAATTTAATTATTTGCTGAACGTTAAATAATGCCCCAAATAATGAATGTTTCCATTTCCAACATGATTTTTTTTTTTTTTTTTCATGATTCGCTTTGCTTTGGAACATAATGAACTTTTGCATGGAAATTAATGGGACAAGAAGCAAGTAATCTCATTTAATAACTCCCTACAGATTTCCTGAAAATAACTAGAAACTATTCATCCTTAAATGTGAGGATTACTCCATTAGCCTATTAGAATATTCTCGCTTTACTCTGGGCTATGGCTCATGTTTTCTAATATATGAACATCACTACTGAGCAAGAGACGCCCATTTTCAGCGAAAAACAAACCGTTCTAGCATTGTGCCAGACAAGTGAAAAGCATTTCTTTGTACTTTTGAGAATCACCGCACCAAAATGCAATGAATTAACTCGCAACGAAACAAAAGCACATATTAATTTTGACTGTGCAGAAAGTTCTGCTAGCGCACCACTTTCACCCAAATAACAAAACACCTTCTTTCTCCTACGTTAATGTGGTGCATTCCAATGAGTTCATAGTCAGAGGAAGGAAAATTAGACCTCGGGCATGTATAATTTGCATTTAAATGGATTTATTGTCTACAGATGGTGTGACGGGCAGCGGCCACGATATCAAATTGTTTTCTGTAGAAAGGAATCAGCAGTCGGGATTTAATTTCGCTTTTACCATAGACGGTCACATCAGAAGCCTTAGTGGACAGCGGTGGCATTTGCTATTTCTGAAGTACTGTAGTGAAGGATCTGTGTGATGTGCATCTCAACAATGCCAAAGAAACGATATTAATTATAATCACGCTTTTATTGACTCATAATGCTCAAGATAGGCTGCTGTTGTCTCGCATTTTCAGGGCCAGCGCAGCTTTTTATGTGTCTTGGTGGATTCAGGAAGGGGTCCTGATTGTTACCATAGCAGCCAGGGCTGCACGATTATGGCCAAAATGATCATCCTGATTATTTTGATCAATATTGAGATCGCGATTATTTATCACGATTATTCATTGATTTTAGGGACAACATATTTTTATTGCACTTTCACATTGAAATAAACAGACCGCTGCTTTCACCTCCATGTTGTGCTACATTCCTGCTCATGTACAAATCCTCGCATCAAATTAGACTGGTCCTTAAAGTGCATCATGTCCTAGAAGCAAAGTATAAATAAAATTGTACCCAGAATATAGGGTAAGTAAAAATGCCATCAACCAAATGAAAATATGCATCTAAATGAAAACAATTCAGGCGAATGCAGAAAAGGCAATAACAGTGTTTACAGGAGGAGAGACGCAAGACAATTTCTTGGAGACTACAAAAATTTAGGAGCACAGTTGAAGCTTAGTGTGTTTTTGTTTTTGTTTTTTTTTCTTAAGATATGGTAGCGTTAATGTGCCACAATATAACACACAAGAAAACTTTAGCTTGTCAATTATGACAGAATTTAGGAACATAGTGCGTGATCAATAAAAGATGGCGGTTGTGAGACCGGAGAGTTGAGAGAAGCAGATGTTCAGCGTTACTCGTCATCATAATGGCTCCTCTGCAGTATTTCCACACTTGTTCGGCTGACTGAGGAGATGAAAAGCAGCGTGGAAGTAACTGTTGCGCGGTGTAGATGCATTTTGGACTTGCTGTAGTTTTTATTCCGATTGTATTGTACAACTCCGAACAGGTCACTCGCACCGGTGCGAATAAATATTTAATCACAGTCGCACAAAGTACTTCAGTCGCAAATGAAATGGTCGCACTGTAGAGCACCGAGTTTATCTGCAAAGTTTTTTTCCTGTTCGGCGTGATGAGGTTTAATGTCCCCGACAACCTCTGTAGTGCCGTTTAGCATCGTGCTAGTGTCATGATTTCCCCCCGCGCAAGTGCTGGAGCTCGCAGAGAAACTGGCAGCTCAAGCGCCAAAATGCTAATGCCGTTTCCGGGTTTTGGCACTACAAAATGATGTCAGCCCTGCGCCGGTCTATGTGATTAGCTGTAAGTTTAGGAAGCGCTTGATTTGAGTGGAGAAAACAGCGGAGTTTTCTATGAGCGGAGGACGAACTTTAAACGTCAATATCGCAGTCGATCATGTTCATTTAATTGTGGGCAGTCTAAAATCGTAATCGCGATCGATATCCGATTAATTGTGCAGCCCTAATAGCAGCCATGATTACAACAACAACAACAACAGTAATAATAATAATAATAATAATAATAATAATAATAATAATAATAATATAAAGACACTCTACACCAATGTTAACACTTCTGATGAGATGAAGTAAGCATTAAAGCAATGTTCTGTCAAATGCACTCAGTAGTTTTTGAATAATTTTAACGTAAGGTTGATTAAAGATGCATTATTACTAGTGTGGAATAAGATGTCAGCTCAGCAAAAGGCTTTTGTGATACAAGGTTGCGTGTCAGGTTTATTCCTGCACCAGATGGGCTCGCTTGTTGTTACGCATGCAGTTTCAGCTGCACCCTACTCGGTACAAGGTTTCCTGCAAATATGGCGTCTGTCAAATGCCAGATCTAAATAACAGCACCCTACTTTTGTTTTGGCTCCGTTCACCAGCATGGTCTTTGAGTTATTAAAGGCAGCTGAAAAAACACTCTCTTAATGTCAGGCTTTTATTTTTATTTATTTATTTATTTTTGCTTATGGCTACATTATATCATGTGTTGATTGATTTCCACCATAAGATACCCTGGCATCCAGACACCAGGGTGCATGGGAGGCTGGCCTAGAGCCCAGAGTTTGGCATAAGGATCTTGGTACCCTTTCAGAAGGCTCTGCCAAAACATATACACGCACACACACACACACACACACCCCTGGATTATCTCTCTCCCTTATGGACGCACCGTTATTCAAGGCCTTGCGTTAGATTGCTTTCAGTAGAGACAATCTGGGAATGCATTGCTCTTTACATACTGCCGTAACAGCCTGTGGTATTTGATTGACATGTTGGGGCCTTGCTGATAACATCTTTTCTATGTCAGTCATTAATGGATGCCATGATTCATACACACATTGCCTTGAGGCAGGGAGGGGTGCTCCGTCTACTGCAGCAAGTTTCCTCCAAGTTTAATTTCAGTCACCCCAGCCACGAAACCAATATGAGAGTCATTAGTATCATTCACCGTTTCTGTCTAATACTGAAAACCTGATGTAATGATGTTTCGCTCTACCCGTACTGTATTATATTTATTTAAATAACTGAACTTGTGAGAGTAGTACATTAGTTTTAATTGGGGGTATTGAGATGATGGATGCCCCTGAATGGGAGTTTTTAACTAACCAACTGCGCCATAACAGATTTCATTTTATACCTGTTTATTTTAGATGTGTTTAGAATAATGTGGAATTATTATTATTATTATATTATTATTATTATTATTATATTATTATTATTATTATTATGTGTTTGACATTTGTCATTATTATTAATATTGTTATTAAGCTTAGTTCGATAGTTTTTTCGTTACTCTCAAATTGTTGTATGACTATGTTTACGTCATTTACGTCTTTTCATCTTGTTGTTTTAGTTATTCTACAGACCCTATGACCTGCCTTACCAATCTGTCACTCATCTCATATGCTGCCAGTGTCAACACTAACTTTTAAGTGGCCAAAGGATCAGGGATGTTACCCAGACCTCCGAGTTCAATGGCAAGCTAACGCAGATATTCCGGCTTTTGTGACGCCTTCTGATGGGAGTCAGGGATTACTTGAATGAATCATCAGGCGCTCATAGAGAAGTTTGCGCAGGCACTTTCAGAAGATTGGGCTGACATTGGAGAGATTTTCCTCTTCCGTTAAATCAACACAGTCTGTTAATCATTAGCACCCGAAATGAAAAGGCTGCAGAATCATGAGCATTGACGAAAGGGAATAGGGAGGATGGTTGATTCAGTGTTTTGAATTGAGAGAAATGGGGGCTGGAAGACAACGATTCCTCGAGGCGTCAATCCAAACTGCTTTTACCGAATTTAGCTTAAGCACACGCCTAATAAGAGGAATCCATCATCACTAGCACCTCTCAGCTCAGCTCCTTGGTATCCTGCAACTACACACAGCAATGACAGGGTTATGAGAGAAACTGACAGTCACCCTTTCTTCCCCTTTCCCCACACACACACACACACACACACACACTCCCATTGCCTGTTCCTCACAGTGATCACCATAACAACACCTGCCTGCAGTGTGCATTTTGATTGGGTCCAACTGCCACATTCATGCTGGGAAGTAGTCCTTTTATGTAGTGGGTTTGTCAAGAAGTGTACACCGGTGTACACACACTACAGAAAAAAAGGTATTTTTTCATGTTATTGTTCTCTTTGTGGATACGTATTAATCCAGCTTAGTCTGTAAGGGACCCCGACTGTATTGAGCAATTATTTCAAGCGTAACTGATTGATTTATTTGTTGGACCAAGTCAG
This sequence comes from Ictalurus punctatus, assembly GCF_001660625.3. Taxonomy (NCBI): domain Eukaryota; kingdom Metazoa; phylum Chordata; class Actinopteri; order Siluriformes; family Ictaluridae; genus Ictalurus; species Ictalurus punctatus. Next base: position 14,422,757 of record NC_030434.2, on the reverse strand, counting down.
TATACTAATGGCACAAGTCATGATGATATGTTTTTAGAATCTACCCTTGCCATTTGTTTCTTTGAAGGACAGCAATTTACTTGATATTTTGCATAAACTTTAAAGCGGACAGCTCTGTGGGGCAATTATAGGCTCGGAGGCAGTGTTGTTATCGCCTGGTGTTGCACTTCACACTTTGTATACATTAACAGAGGCCTCTTTGAGCTTTAGAATCCACACTGAAGGGCTCCTAATGGCATAATATGACCAATTAAGTCTTCCCTTTGTAAACACACCCCTGATTGCGGATGAAGTGGAACAGTGCGGCTTGGCAGCTCGCCTGTAGCCACAGTGCATCAGGACAGTGGCGTGCACGTAGTGTAAATAATCAAAAGATGGCCTCTTTCATAAAGCTCTCATTTGCCTTGACACCACAAGGCACCTCACGGTTCAGATTCTGGGGTAAGGACTGCATTTTGTAATTATTCTATAGAAAAAGGACAACACTGATTAGGATGGAGCTTTTTCAACGGTTTCCTCATTTTGTTAAATTTTTTGTTTACAATGTGAGTGCATAAGAGTGTACACTAGTGAATGGGTGACCTTTGAGACAGTTAGAGATGCTGGGATGAACAAATGGAGAAATTGGGCCAGATGCAAGCTGGTGCTGAGGTTACCTGTGGATTACATCGATTCCCTGAAACAATGGTAACTACCACACACATTGTGAGGGCATTAATAAAGCAAACGAGCCTTTCATTCACACCGTAACTCAACAAACAGCAGGCTTTTGTGCGCTTATAGGACAAGCTGGGACATTTCCCGTTGTTAATAGACCCTGGTCAAAACGTTTTCCTCCTTCTGTCTTTATTCATCTGTGCCCTGAATCTGGGCTAATTTACTTCTGGTGGTTAGCCGTTTCAATCCATCTACAAGCAAGCACAGTGCACAGGGAAGTAAAGCAAGGTCTCTTCTTTGAGCTGGCCTTCAGAGAAATCATAGATTCTAGTGCATCAGCGCCCATTAAGGTGTAGCAAAAGGCAAAGAAGGAAACAGGAACGGAGAAAATGATCTTGAAATGAAGAGCTGTATGAGAACGAGAGGAGTTGATTCTGTTATTCAAAGTGATGGGATTATAGGGCAAGATCTACTTCAGTGCACAGACTTGGAGAAGTCTCTAAAGGCTAGTTCACACCACGCGACTTTCAGCGTGGGCAGATCGCTGCGCTGTTCAGACTACACGAATCGCTGTCTCATAAGTCGTCGTGATGTCACACTACGTGATTGCTCGGCGACATAAAACGCGACCTGACAACGACTCTGTCACCCGACGACTCCATCTGGTGTCCGAACTACGTGTTGTCACCAAAACACACGCGAGAAGTGACACTGATATATGACGCGAAAACCACGCGCGAAACAGGAGTTGGACGTAGGACAGAAACGAGCGGTGCGGGCTGTTTGCGCGATGATTTGTGCTGGAGAAACCCCAAAAAGGAAAATGTTAAAAAGTTGTACAACTTCTCCCCTTTATGCTTCTGCTGTAGGTTTCCTGGGTTTCCCTTCCTCACGGTGACCTCACCACATGCCTTGCTCTCTCATCGGCTGTAGCTCATCGCAGCAATCGCTGCCAGTGACGACACTTTTTACACCACGGGATGTGGAGTCGCCCGACAGCTCCAGATATTTAGTATGATATTAGCGATGTGTCGGCGATCTGTCGCTGAGTCGTTCACACATAACGAGCGCCGATTTGCCTCCGATCAAAGGGTTTTCGTCAGCGAGCTCGGCGACTTGCAAATCGGCCTTAAAATCGTGTAGTGCGAACAAGGCTTAAGAGGTGGAGAGTGTGTATAAATCAAACTCACAGCTGGGTACTGTATTACAGAGAAGCATGAAAATGCTGCTCATGTCTATCAACAGTTCACCATTTCTGTATGAATAGTTTCTTGAATCAGAGATGGGCTGGATAGAGCAGAAATATTCTTCTTGTGCATGAATATCTCAAATATAAATCATTTTTCTATATAAGTTTTCACTCTCTCTCAGTCCTCTGACCATGTTCTTTTGCTCGAATCCACAATCCTTTTAACACAATATATAAATATATGAAAAACCAAAGAATCGTCAGCAGCAAAGAGACAGGTGGTTGTTGATCTGCACAAATCAGGTAATGGATGCAAAAAAAAAAAACCCCCACATAAGCAGTTCAAAATAGCATTACGCACAATTAGGACCATAACAAACAGGTTTTACATGTCTGTGACCGTAAGAAATGTGCCATGAACACACGGCTTTCATTACGTTTAGCGTTTATTTTTCTATCCTCTTTTAAACTGCGTGAGAAAGTGAATGCCAGAACGAGAGGTACAATGAGCCGAGAAAGGGGAGAGGGAAGGAAAGCATCCTGGTGGGTTACTTCAATTTTTTTTTTCTTTTTATAGGTCATGCTGATTAGTGCGGATTCTGGTACAAAGCAAGAATTTAGTTTCCTCTGAGATCTGACGGTCTGTTCAGCTCCATATAATACCCCCAGCACCATTACTACCACGACCACTTTCCCTCGTCACCTCCAGGATCTCATCATCCCCCACCCACATCCCTTTTCTACAGCCTGAGTTCCCTGATCCCATAAATTCAGAGCACACCGGGCCGCCCTGACTGCCTGATCCCCCTCCATAAGACACAACAGAAGCTGCTTTCCTGATTAGGCATGCAAGGGAGAAAGCAGAGGCTTCTAAATGAATCTCAAGCATTCTGCTATTTTCTTTCACTGAATGGGGCTGTCAGTGTGTGTGTGTGTGTGTGTGTGTGTGTATATACAAGACCCTCTGCACACAGCCTAGGTAATTGTGAGTCCACCAAGCTGTGAAGGCATTGAGCATTGCCTCCCTGCTGCACGGACACTCTGCAGGAAAAAAAAAGAAGCCTAGAAAATGCAAGCTGAATCTAATCAGTTTGGTCTATTTGTTTATTTATTTTTGCTCTGCTTCAATGCAAACAGAGTATTTTCCCAGCCCAGCTTCAGAGCCCGATGTAAAATGGTGCAGAGCAGTGCATGAGAAACGTGATACATCTTTAAAGGAGCGACACATTTTAAAATAGAATGAAGAGTCTATTGGATTGTGCATGTACCATGGAATATCATTACACCTAACGTAACTTCCTCGTCATTACTGAAACTCTTTTATATCCGTAACTCAGTCGGTGAGTAGTATTCAACCAGTGAGTGAAATGGCCTCCCATGTTGGAATGGCTTAAATATGAAAGCCCTCTCTCTCCCCCTCCCCCGTGCACACAGTTCATAGAAAACGATAAAAGGCAAAGAGAGAAAGACACGGGCAGTGGAATGGAATATAAAATATTTAGCATGCCTCCTCTTTCAGTGGTGGGAGTGTGAACTGTACTTATCTCTGCTTTGGATTGTTTTTTTGTTTTGTTCCTTTAGAGTAGTGGGTGGAGTGAAAGACGGAGCGAGCAAGAAAGAGATACGGAGGAGAGAAGGACACGATTAGGACAGATCTGTAGCTTGTGAGACAAGTAAGCTTTCAGGGAAGCAATAGACTACACATGTAGTTTATGCTGGTTTTATTTTTCAAGGACAGAGCAAAGGGCAAATGCGCTATTTCATTTTGTATTTTCCAGAACAGGCAGAGAAAAGTGGCTGTGTGAACGAGTAAACAAAGAAAATAGGCCAGAATTTAAATTTCAAATGTTTGACGTCCTAATTTCCCATAATAACGATTCGATTTCACTCGAGCATTTCATGCGATACTTCAGCCTTTACTTTCAGGATCCTCACACGTGTTCAAATTAGAAACATGACGTGGTTTTGCTGAATGTGCTAAATGGTTTGTTTCTTCGTTGCTGTTTGTGAAACTTGAATGGTCCAGTTTTGCAAATGCAATTTTGTAAACTCCCAAAACTGCTGTGTAAAGGCTGCAGTGGATGTAAGCTTTCGGAAGAACGTAAGCTGATGATGCAGTAAGAAGGAGAACAGTAGATTAACTCTAAAGTGTTTTGGTGGCTTTCTGCTTCTCTGCAGATTGGAGACACAGTCTCCTATATGTACCTTTGGTTGTGCTGCAGATATGGGTCTCAGGGGGTATTACTTTTTCCTTTCTTCCACAACCTTTCTCACTCTCCCCCTCTTTTTGTGTGTGACAGAAGCTAGCTGTAAGAAGTTGTCCTGTGGGGACGCCGGCCAAGACGCCGCTCTCCCTCATCAAGCCTCCCAGCCAGAGCATCGCCATCTCTGTGGTGCCAGCCAAGGCACCTGTTTCCATGGTGACCGCACACATTAACGGACAAAAGGCGGCGAACTCTGATGCGCTGCAGACGTCCCCCATCAACCTGCAAACGGCCAACCGAGCGCACAGACCGGGGGAGCTGTGCCACTCACAGGTAACCCCCCAAAACACACACACAAATACCACACAACACACACGGGTGCTTAAAAAGTTACAGAAGATTTCATAGTTACATTATGAGGAAGTACAACTTGGGTGATGTAACGTAGGCGATGGAAAGGTCTGACACACTGACTCCCATCTACAAAACCAAATGTTTTTAACAGTTAACAGCTTATTTCAGGACATGACATCTGAATCAAACTGTAGAGGTATGTGAAAGAGGATGAGGTGGGAGTATGAATAAAACTACCTATATACCAAAATTCTCTGTTACCTTCTAAACATAAAAATTCTTTTGTATGCTTTTGATGTCTGAGCTCTGTGTATTGGCCAATACCCGACGCTGATTCACAACCATCATCCTCATAGTAATCTAGCCAACTCTCTGCAAGCTTTTGTTGCCAAGTTATGAGAAATATCACAAGCATTATGGTGTCCTATATTCCTGTGTACTTTTTGTGCTGTTAAACAGCGTGAATATATTCACTATTAGCTTTTTGCATCTCTAAGGTTTTTATTTTAATTTTTTTAAACTAAGCAATGCCACTACAAAGTGGAATGAGAGAGGACAGATTCTCTGAAGGTAGTCTCACATTGAACACACTCTCTGCAATGTACGATGACCTTCACTTTACAGTACATTTGGGAAACTGGGCTTAGAACTGAATACAGTAGAATAGGCAAACCAAGGAGCAAGCAAAAAAACTTTTTTAAAATGAAGCTATGGAGGAAGAAACCTTGGGATGATCCAAAACTCAACAGGGGGAGCCCATTCTTTCCACTGTGAATCTCAAGCTCGTAGCAATTATTCTAATGATATATAACAGTGAGATTTAACATAAAATAACCTGGGATCTAAATGAGCCAATAGAAAACAAAACTTCCATTTAGCCTAGCCCCCACAGCCACAACAAAACACCATTGATTATATTCATGGATTGTAACTTCATCAATTATATAGCTGGCTTTTACTTCCATAGCATTGCCCTTAGACTGTAGGAACGTGCAGGGATGGTCTGTCAATTGATTTTGGAAATACTAGGAGCTGTCTCGTCTCTAGTCCTTTAAAGAGTAAGTCTTTTATATGCACAATTTAAAACTGTACTCAACCACAGCAAGGCCGAAACCACACCTTAGAAGAATTGCACCTCACTCTGCGACGCTATTTCAAGACGTATACAGAAGCCTCGTGTTCATGTCACATGCGGATGTGCAAGTAAAAAGATCACAAGTTCATAAAATCACATTTTAGCTCTTCAGGAAAACTCAGTCAACCTCAAGACATCATAGTATTACAGTAAATCCTACCAAAGGAAGTAGTAACAGATGGCAAATCTATGATTGGTTTGAAATATATATATATATATATATATTTTTAAAAAGTTTAGCCTATAGACCTGGTCAAAATGTCTGTAGATGTATACTTATTTTCAGGTATCCAGCAGAGATGCCCATTTAGAGCAGTGTTTCCTCAGAGCATAACTCCCTTCCTGGGGGGGATTCGTCTGAATAATCACCCCTTCCTCTATCCTGTTCCTCCACTTCTCCCTGCCCAAGTCTCTTGGCCTTCCCTTCCCCCTCAGAGCTGTCAGATTGAGTGAAAGGGCACAGGGAGAGGGGTCAGGAAGCATGATGGTTTTACTGTTCTTTGTGGTTGTGGTGTTTAGTGAGCAAGCACATTGCAGCTTTTAACTTTTCCCAGTTGCCAGGGCTCAGAGCTCGTTAGTAAGCCTGAGTCAAAAGCTAGTGCAATTTCACCTCAAAAGCACAAAAACCCATATTTTAGGAATCAGAGCCAATTCCAGGCCATTTTTGTTGGGGGTGGTGATGGGTGATGGTTTGAGTCCAGGCCACCTGGCTTTTAATTTGGAGATCAATAATGAGTTGCAAGTGGATGGAGTGAAACGCTGCATGGATGCACACATTAGGAGCATTGTTTCTGTGCACAAGTGTTTTGGGGAATTCGTATGGGACTCAAGAGCTGCTTTGTGGTGACAGCAGGCTGATTCAGGTCAGCACTGAAACAAGAGCACGCACAGCGACATCTGCCAAAATAGCAGACTATAAACATACTCGGATCAGTTCAATTCAAATATCGTCAGGAATGTGTTTTAATCTGTATTTTTAATCTGTGTCTCTCTTTGAACTTTTGATGGATGTTTTAACTTTTGATGGACGCGAATGATGATAAAGAAGAACTGAAACGTAATTTCAAACAAAAGGTATGAAGCAATTGCATTACAACAAATTATATGACATATATGATCTGATCATTCTGCACACCACTGACAACAGTCTACATATGTTCCTCCAAATTATGGGGAATTTGTTCTTTAGATGATCTTGCTACTACACAGATGGGCAAATGTTGCATTAATAGCCCAGTACTAAATATTGGCTCTGATGCCGATACCAAATTAAGTAGTACAATACCGGTGGATTTCCTACATTCCCATGGAAGATCACTGGAAAATTTATTCATCGTTGGGAATAGTTCATAACAAATAGACATGTGTTTAAGACTTTAAACTGTCAATGAATAAGCATGCCGAGGAATCCAGAGACATTTATATGTATAATAACAACATTATTTTGTATTTGTTAAAGGTTAGCAGTTCAATACAGCTTGGAATAATGTGACCTAGATGTTGCTTAGCAACCTGTAGTCAGTGCAATAATACAGATCTGATGGAAAAAAAAGAGAAGATTTTATCATAAATCATACATAGCTAGAACGCTTTTCAACCAAACAGTCTGAATGGTCTGAACGAACTGTTGTATAAATAGAAGTTTTACACTGTGACAAGATGAACAGAATAACTCTGGCTATAGTGATTTGTTTAGTTGTTTACATTAAATATTACCGTATTACACTACAAAACATAGTGACAAATAGTTTCGAGTCCAGTGGTGCTGCTATTAGTTCAAAGCTCTTGACCTAGAATTGGGATTAAAATAGCCACAGGGACAGCGTAATAATGGTAGCAGGTCACAAACATTTAAATATAACCGGACACCATTCCCACATTCCACAGCTACAATATACTACTGAGTAAGTGAAAATATATATTTTCGATGTTTTGACTTAAAGATAGTAAGACAAGATACATATTTTATGTCTGGTAGGTTGATCCATTGTGCTGGGGCCTCGTTTTTGCTTTAAACCAGACAGAAAAACAGGTCAAAGGAAGCCCATCAGATGACCGTAACTGTCTAGGGCCTATATGTAGATTTAGAAAATCGGTAATATAGAAGGGATGCTCTCCATTAAGAGCACAGTAAGACTTAAAGTGAAGCTAAAACTGGGTGCTGTGATGTCTCCTCTGTGCTACATATTTCTTGAACTAGACGCTACAGAAAGGACTGACTGAGACCCATGCGTAATGAATAATCTCTTCTAAATCAGGAGGCAAGAGGAACGTTTACAGTTCTGCGTTTGATGGCTGCTTGCACGTGTTTCTCACATTTTAAGAACAAATCAGAAAAGGAGTCAGAAATGATCTCAAGATGATTTTGCATGAGGAATAAGAAATAACAGGCTACAAATTTAATTATTAAGTTGAGGGTAGCAAAAAAAAAAAAAAAAACCCTCCACTGAATTGCAGAAACATGCACCAATAAAGTTTCAAAGATCCGTGAGGCACTCATGGTCAGGTGTCGAGTTAAGTTAAATGTGTCTCCTGTCAGCACAGCTGTGGAGAGATAGGCTACACTTCTGAACAGACTGACGTACTGGTAATACTTAGATTCAGAATAAAGCTTGTAGTACAGTGGATCCCTGCGGAGCCAAACAGGTAACATGGTAAAAATCCTCAGTGTTAACAGAAAAGGTTTAGCTTCTGAAGTTGAATGCTAATGCAAGCCTAGTGTCGGCCAGCCTCGTCATAGTGACACACGCGAGCTCGACACATGGCATTTAAATCGGATGCCATTGGCACTGCCTTTCCTGCACTTCACCGAATAGTTTTCATTACACTGACAGTCAAAGTACCACACTGCTGCTCAGTGAGTCCGCTTTCACATCCACATACGTGTGCGCATTTATGTACACATGCATATTCAGCAGGCTTCCATGTGATTTCTCTGGTCATTGTGAGTGTTTGTAAACACAGCTGGGAGGCAGTGGTACCTGAGATTTCCTACAGGAGTAACCAAGCAGGCAGCGATGGCTAAAAGGCTCCTTGGGATGCCACTTCAAACTGCTGGCCTTGCAGTAACTGAAAGAGATGGGCACTATGCCCGTGCATGTGCCTGTTTGCCCCACTAGTAGGCACTCGCTCCAACAGTCACTACTTAATGTTCTCCCATATATAAGTGGCACAGCCGGTCCTAATGGACTAGTCCAGTGATTACATGGGCACAGAAGACTTACATGCTCTGTGATGGCCGCTATGCTTAGTTTTAGAAGATGACTATGCTGCATTGTGATGATGCTCAGCCTTGAGCCATGAGCTGTAATAGATTATTAATTTTTCACTTCCTTTAGTGCATTTTATGTGAGCATAGTCACTTCACACATCTCTTTGTTAAGGGTACATGGAATGAATCATTTACTCAGAAAAGCAGGCTGTACACTGTGTCCTGACTCCAGTTAAGGCAACTTCCCATCCTTCAATGTGATTACACACCTTCTAAAGATAGGGAGGGTGTAAGCATGCAGGCTTTAGTGGAGAATTGTGTTTTGGTCGTTCACATCTCCCCCAAGTGGCCATCAGTGCCATTGTACACAACAAGATCTAGTAGCAGCATCACTAAACTGCTTCTGAGTGAAGATAGTTGGATATTTATTTGTCTTCCTAATGCTGAAAAAGTTAGTTCATGTATAGAACCCTGTAGGAATGAGAGATGATTTAACTGACTGAGATTCTCACATGATGTATTTACACCTTCGCTCACTGTGTATTTTTTTTTTGGCGTTTTTCACAGCACGTGCAAAACAAAGAACTGGCCCAAACAGGATCTAGCAGAACTTGGGATGCTTGCACTATTTCATTTCATGCTAATACCCTAAAGGAGGTTGTTTACGCTATGCTCAGAATGTTAGTATCTTCATTTGGCTTATTTTTGAGTAGACTTGTGTTTTGTTTGGATTTGTCTTAATAATAATAATAATAATAATAATAATAATAATAATAATAATATTTTTTATTTCAGTTTGCATTCTGCACATTAAGAACTAAGATTTTTTTTTAAATCAGCCCACCACTTCATTGCTCTAAAACGATCCCACTGAATCAGAACAATGGGTTTGTAGCGAGGTAGCGATAGTAGTGGATCTGTGTCGAGAGAGCCTTTCATCCCGACAGTGAAATGAGAGAATGCCTGGTTACAAGTGAAATGTGTCTGTTAAAGTGCGCACTCTGATCCCTCTCACTCACTCTCCAATTTCTTCTCCTTTCTGATTCCCTGCTGCGTCCATATTTCTCTGAGCTTGTCATGAAAACATGAGACGACATGGCAGAGATACAGGAGACAAACAGGTGTCCTTGAATCGGAGTTTTAATTCCATTCTCATTTTCAGTCGAAACAAACCATTGGTTCAATCTAAATATTTTTTTATCATAACTCGCATCATCACTAGCTGACCCAGTTGTGTAATTATACAATGTAGGATTGAGCTGCTGCTTGACATGGTGTGTATAAACAGCAGACTACACAAAGCGAATGCTTTTAAAATTGGATCTAACCTAAAAAATATTGGCCATGCACATCTCTGATTCTCTGGGTTGGAATATTTGAAGAGCATCCTACACCAGGAAAGGCTAAAGCTACGCAGTGTATTTTGGGCTAAGTAAGAAAACACTGAAGGCCAGACTAAAATGTCAGCGTCTGAACGCCTAATGCATGCCTACTGAAAAGGTTTCTCAATTCAGCACAGAAGAGGAAAAAATAAGGCTAAACGTTTCTCTTTTTCCCCTCTTGACAGCCGAGAAGGAGGAGACAAGGGACAGGGAGAGCTGAAAGAAACACTTAAACTCTCCTTTTTAACCTATTTTTTCCTTTCTTTATCTCTCTTCTTCGAAATAGCAATTGTCAGGACTCGGAGCTGGATAGATTTCACAAAAATGCCAGCATAGAACCAATCCAGACTTATATTTTATCCCCTGTCTGGCTAGTAAACACAAACATCTACACACAGATAGAAGACAGTTTAGAAAGGGGAACTGGGGGGTGGGGTGGGGGGTTGCTCGCAGGACTGCTTCAGCAGCCCCACTGCTTTTTACTCATTACTAGTAAAGAAAATACAGGAATAGAGCAACTTCAAGGTTATGATATTCTTACTCAAGAGGAGGCCTAAGAAAAGGATGCTTAGGTTTTGGGGAGCAGGGGGCAGCAGTTGTGGAAATGAACGCCCTCACCAAGGGAGAATTTTCATCCCAGCCGTTACCATGGGAACGGGCCTTTAACCCCCCTCCCCCCACTTTCTCTAGGCTTTCTCTGGCACAATGGAAGGAAGGGATTTTTACAGCAGGAGAGTGAATGATTATGTTTTTAAAAGGAGGGAAGCTACAACTTTTCTGATTTGTTCTCTTTGTTGAGAACACAAACAGAAAGTGCAAGGCCCCCTGTGCTTCAAACCGAACAGGAGCCTTGCCAACCATTTTAAGCAAAGCTGCAATCTTGAGAAAGATTCGGCGGGGCGGGTGTGTGTGTGTGTGTGTGTGTGTGTGTGTGTGGGGGGGGGGGGGGGGGGGGATCATACTGAATATTCATCATCCATTTCCAAATGTAGGTTGTTCAAAAGAACCTACGAATCAGTAATCATAGAGTGCACTGCGAGAAAATTCAGAAAGCAACTGGGCCCCGATTCAAATGTCCTGTTTTAACACAATATATTAGGTTTGGAAGTAAATGATCAGTATGAGTGAGAGTGTAGTAGTGTGCTGAGCTGTGAAAGCAGTATTTCTACCCTGCACATGAAGGGCTGACCTTGAAGGGCAGATTTACTGGTCAAACATAATTCTGTTCCTAATGTCTCATTGTGATTCCCCTGTCAAAAAGCCATCCATATACACATGCCAACAACCGAACTGTGCATGGAGTTTCAGATGCTCTCAAGGTCTTTGTGATTTGTGTTATTTTTATTTACAAAAGAAACTAGCTAGCTCAACGACTCCATAACCAAATGTTACCACTGAATGTGCAGTTGGGCAGTATTGCATGCAGTATTGCAAACTGTGCTGATAAGATAGTGCACTTGCACTACTTTCCTTCAGATACATTGGAACTGCTAAAACTCAATGAATCCATTTCTGAAAGAGAGGCTTCTGGACCTCACATCTGCCGTTCCTCTTACATCTCTGTTTGTGAATGTGTGTTTGCACTGTGTCTACTGGCTGGCCTCGGCATCTTAAGACCCACTGCAGTGTCATGTTTCACAGCTCGCACTGGCAGTTTGTTGTCTCCACTAATCTGCTAATCAGCGCTTGTCCACCAGCATTGTTTAAACTGGCAGCGGGGGAAAGGTAATAACACAAACACGGAGAAAGCTTTACTGCTGAAATGTGATGCTGTTTCTGAATAAAACATGCCGTGCCACCATGTTCTTAAGTGCATTCCCTGTAAGCAAAAGTTCATAAACAAAACGTTTGTAGCATTTTTATATAGTACATTTTTTTTTGTATCATTCTGAATCTATATCGATATAACACACACACAGGCAAACATGTTGGAACGTTTGCTTCAAAAAAAAAAAAAAAAAATCCTCATGTTGTGTACCTGTGAAGGAGAACGGACCGTGCAGTATTTTTAGCCTCAGTCCTAAAATTATGTAAGGTGACAACTTTGAAATATAGCGAAAGAAAGGCCAGACAGTTTGCATAATTCATCAATACACCATTGTGTATTAATAATAAAAAAATAAGAAGTAATTATTAGTTTAAGATTAGGGGCTGCTTGTATGACACCGCCCACCCTACACCCCCCCTCCCCCCTCTTCCACACTGCAGTGTACAATCTCATTTCCCTCACTGAAGATCATTAGTCACCAGGCAAAGGAAATCTCCTGTGAGAGAATGCCGTGTCAGCAATAATGAAATCTTTCACACGCTGAAACGTATAAGGTTTCAATGTTAAAAATGCACGAAACATTGTTTGAGAATGCAGTACAGATCATCTTTTGTGAAAATTTTCTTCCATGTCATGGCAGTCCAGTTGAGCGATTCACAAAACTGTCATTTCTTAAAAGAACTCAGAAACCCACCATTGAGTGTTGGTTGCATGTGTACTTTCCTCCTGCGCTGGGCCATCCATCTATGATTTTTTGTTTTTATGCCTGTTTGGTGTTCTAATGTGATGAGAAATGTGAAAGATGTTGCAGAAAGATTGTTTTCCCACTGGGAACTGGCACATTGAAGTGTGGAGAGCCAGTCAGATTGCCACCGTCAAGCTCTTGAAGGTTGTGGTCGGAAAAGCGTATAAACTATATAAGATGCTTTATATGCCCCGGATGAAATGTCTGAAGCAGACACAAGCTGAAGCTGGTTATTTTCAGACTACAAACAAATACAATCCCTTACTTCAGTGTTGCCTGGGCTGGAACACAAACTTTCTAAATTGACCAGCAGTATGCTTGACAGGCAGGTAGAGATTATTCCTTGTCCTGACTCGATGGATGGTGGTTCATGTCATTTTTTTTCTTTCCCCTAGTTTACGGAGTTGCAACATAGACCCTCTGGGCAGTTTTATTTTATTGACAGTTTTGAGAATGTGAGAACAACTTCACCAAATGTAACAGAAAGTCTTAAATTCCTCATCGTTTTAGCTATGGAATGATAAAATCTGTAAACAAACAAACAAACAAACAAACATAACCAGTGTACTTTCAGCACCAACCTATACTCAGTTACATACTTCAAAATGTCATTAAAATCCATAATCAGCAAAAGAAAGAAAAAAAAAACATCCAGTTTTTCTATGAATAGCCAAGTCCTTGAGTGTTGGGCCACTGTGTACCATCTTTTGAATACAGCAGAATAATGAACTCGAGTCTGTTTCCTGTGTCGTCGTGTGCCACATTCATTTCAGTAGAGTTTCTCTGGGGAGAGCACTTCCTGAAGCAAGGAACACAAGTGGGTGTTTGGTTTCGAGCATCCTTCATGGCAGAGTTTAAAGAATGCATTCATGTTTCCTGCTCATACTCGCTTACTTATTAGCATTGACCCGGTCCCTCAGCCTCTCTGGAGGCACATGACAAGCAAATTGAACACAAATGAAGGGAATGCGATTCTGAGGCTGTACTTGGTGTGCGAAATGAATTGTGATAGAGCACTCATGACGGTTTCTTCAGAACGAAATAGAAAAATATGTTTACGATAGTCCGTCACTTCCTGTCAACCTTTAACACAAGTACTCCACGCAGCATACAGGTTGTTTTTAAGAGTCTACAGAAAGTCTGATCACAGCACATCTCTCCTCCGTCACAGATGCTGGGAACACTCACAGCAGTGCCCATCAAGGTGCCTCAGGTCAGCTCTCTGCATCGGCTGGCAGGGCAGTCGTCCACTGTGCTACCTCAGGTAACACACACACACACACACACACACACACACACACACACATGGAAAATCACACAATCCTGTTCTTCCTCAGGTCTCAGGTGTCACATAAAAACAAACTGCATCCAATGTCTGACATACTCCTCCAGAAATCATAACGCAAGCTCAGCCTCAGCCAGATCTCCGGAGGGGTTGCTGTAATTACACTTCGTTTTAAAACGACCACTTCATAAACTACACGTGCAAATTTGACAAACTATTTCTCAAAGAACATAAAGTGACATTCTGTACCACAAGCACCCGAGTGTTCCTGTAACATTCATTTTCGGATCCATTCACAGCCTTATTGTCTGCATTATAAACCATACCGCTCGAGTCGGACCTGTTGTGGCTTTAATTCGAGTTTTGACCTGATCATTTGATCCGTCTGCTTTAATGGTAGGGTTGGGTCAAATAAAATATTGATTCTTAAATGCACTGTGATTCTACATCGATGGCCACAATGTAGTATGTAATAATAACGACATTTCAATGTTTTTTTCATTGAAAATATTATTTGAAAATCACACGACTATAGAAGAATCTTTCCACAAACTTACTAAATTTTTTTACCCACGGCAATGTTGCTGATATTTAAACAGATTTTTACATTTATTTTACAATAGAAAAGTATTTGAGATTTATTCAAAGAAATAAATGACAGATTTACAGTTTTTTATTAGGAAGTTTGTACATATTTTGAACACAAAAAAAGTAAAAATTTTTTAAATAAATAAGTATGGTACAAGTTTAGGAAACGTGATTAAATGCTCGTTGATTCTATTTTGCTGTAAAATTAATAAATATTAGGAAATTCAGAATTTGAAGAGAGATTATTTATTTATTTGTTTATTTTTACAATTCTAATTCAAATACATTAAGCCTAGTTTATAATGGATGTAAATAATGGTTTTCTAAAAGCAGTAAGTAGTTATAAAAAAAAAAAAAGTCAGTCTTTTCTATAGAAAAAAAAAGAACTGATTTGTCATTTCTGTACAGCGCTCTAATCAAATCATATTTGTGTTTGTAAGTGACCAGCTATTACTGGCACTTCTGTGCTGAGAAATGTGTGGGTGCAGGAGTGAAGCCAGTGGTGATCTGTGTATGCACAGTGAAACATGAGCTCAGACCTGACCCGTCCTTATTACAGTCACATGCTTAAGTATCAAGGTATGTAGTCAGTCTGGGGCCACATGCTGAAATCTGATTTGGAAAGATCTAATGATATACATTTACAGCGGTATATTTATACCACTTCAGCGCTGTAATGTGAACACTGTCAGAATGAACTGTTGTATGTAGAGGAGAACATGAAAAGCAATATCTAACACTGATAAACAGTCACACGAGCTCAGCCGTGGGGTATAATGCACAAACTCCCTCCCCAAATACAGATCAGTGTCCATTAAAGTACAGGACAAAATGTCGGAGATTATCCGATAAATCACGTGGCTAATAAATCTTTAAGACTAAGCCTCCCAGTAGTGCTGAACCTTACATTCAGACTTTGGACACAATTAATCCCTGCTCAAGTTGAGCTCATTTGTTTCCATTGGTCTTCTTAATGGATCAATGTAGATAATGATGTTTGATAAGGGCACAAATGAAGCTCGTTTGTGCATGTAGCAGGAAGACCACAGGGGGGCAGCACAGGCCCAAGATAAGGCCATACTGCTGAACCATGAATTCACACATGGTCAAATCAACACAGGGAGTTGTTTGCAGTCTGTTTACACACATTATACAGACTAGGTTTATTCCTTTTCCTTGACTATTGTTTGGAAGTGAACACATTTTCTATAGACATTCCTTAAAATCTCTGTTTGTAGTATCGTGTTGCTGATCTATGTCGATACATCATACGGGTAATGCATTCTCTTTGCCTCCGTCTTTGTTGTCCCGATAATGTAAATAAATTTGCCTGGTATGATTGATAAACATATGAAAATTTCAAACTAGACAGCGAATAACACTTCAATCCCTGCGGAATACAGGTTAGGCCAAAGACTCTGATCCTGGACAGCCTTCCCCACAGCCCATGCCAGGAGCAGCAGTCCAGCCAGCCACTGAGCCTGGCACGTGGCACTGCTGTGCTCAGCCCCAAAAGCCAGGGACTTCGTCCCTTCAGCCCAGAGAGGATGTCCAGCGGCCAGAGTGAGATCACGCCACCTCCCCTGCCCGTGCCCAGTGTCTCCACAGCCACGTCCAGCCCTGGAGTTGCGTACGCCATCATTTCCTCCACCTCACCCGCAGCCAACGGAGTGGCAGCTATGAGCGAGGCAGTGAAAGTGCAACCACTGATCTTCAGCCCAGACAGCAAGGTCAGACAGAAGCCTGATCAGCTGTCAGCACAGTTTACAGCTCCGGTGAAAGCTATCGGACATTTAATCCAAAAGCTGAATTGTTCTTGCTTCCAAATGACTAGGAAACAGAGCGTGAAGATTGTTCCAAATCGTATGTTTAAGCATCAGTATATTCGGTGCAGCACATAAACAGCCTCTTAAAACAGCTTTACATTGTATGTTTATTTATACTTATTTTCCTTTAACATTTGAAATAACTTCTTTAAATTAGACGATGTTTATAAAGTTATACTGTAACATCCGACCAGCTACTTGTTCCTGTAATCAGTCAGTCAGTGTTATAACAGAGCTGACATCTGACAGGACCAAAACAGATACCTCATCTGATCATACTGCTGAGCCATACAGAGTAGACCCAATTACCACGCTTTAGAAATGCAGCATTGCACAAACAATATTAAAAGGTAGAATGCTGCAGTGTGGATTAAAATTATTTCTAACACTTTGATGATCTTTACACTGTAATGCCTTTGGGAAATCGTTCCCTCATTGTGCAACTTAACCTTCCTGGGCAGTTGTGCGTGACGAGTCATTTTTTAGAATCCTGAAGTGTCTCAGAGTAGCTTCTCATCCCCGCATAAGAGTTTTGCAGCAGTAATTAATCTTGGGCTGGGATGAAAAATGGCTTGTGGCTGACACAGGGAAGATTTGTGAGGCTCATTACGTTGTCGTTAAGAGAGAGTGGTGGTCCTCATGACCACCATGGTCACATTCAACTCTCATAGGCTACATTCTCTCTTATCTCCTATAGCCAAGGCAGTAACATCATTCATTGATCATATAGGAAAGATTAGCAAGGCTTAATAACAGATTTTTCCACTTGTAGGTCGGCCCACAGCTTTAAGTCATTCTAGGAATGAAATGTGTGTTGATTTATAGAGGTAAAATCTATTTTACGTCTGTAAATCAACACAAGCGGTTCTGTTACACCAAATTCCTTATTGTTATTCTTATTTTATTGTCATCCTTGTTGCTAAATGTGTTCGCACGCCAAATTGAATTTGTATGTTTTTCTAGGTGATTATAATCCAGCCACAGATCCCTAGCAGCTCTCAGGGTTCTCTAGGCCCCCAGGCTGAGATCCCCTCTCAGGAGCCCAGGCTTGCCCCCTCCCCCACACACAAGCCCAATAAAAAGGAGGAAGACCCAGAGGTACGCTCCCTCTGTATAGTCCACTACATCTGTAACGAGGGCTGACTGACAACTAGAAATATTGGGTGTCAAGAAATAACCATAGATACCTCCAGGAAATACTTGTCTGAAATCATATAACACAATCTGATTCTCAGTGTGTCCTGAGGAGCATGCAGAAGTGTGCCTTATATGTTATACACACACCTAAGCTGAAAATCTGTATATTTTAGGATACAAATCATCATGCAGAGAAAGAATTCAGGCTTACACATGTTATTAGCTCTGAGGCACGAGTTTTAGGTTTCTCACGGTCCCCCTCTCTCTCCCTACCTTGCAGAAAATTGCGTTCATGGTAGCACTCGGCCTCGTCACTACAGAACACTTGGAAGGTGAGTTGCTGCACACAGGATCCTGTTTGATTCCTGTGCTAAGCTACGTAACTGGTATATCCACTTTAACTGGCATGTTTTTATCGTTATGGCAGAAATCCAGACCAAACGACAGGAGAGGAAGAGAAGAAGTACGGCGAACCCTGCATACAGCCTGTTTGATCCAGAGGTAGCTCTCAAACTCACATGCACCACATACCTTTTTGTACTTTCACATTTAGAAACAACAAAGAGGACATACATGATCATTGAGAGATGGTTAGGGTTAGCTAAGAATGATCTTTTAAATAATGTTAAAACAATCTGCAAATGACTGGGAAAACCTGTGGGTGTCACTGTGGCTGAATTCTGGCAGATCGCCAAAACAGACGCGCTATCCTGCCTATAACATACTCTGGCACCTTAACTTCAACCATGAACATATTTCACTTAAATAATGGGTTTTTATTTAGGTTTTAATCGTGCCTAGGCTATTTTCCTGCAGGGATCGTGTTGTATAAAGCGTCTCGTAGCGCTAACCAAACCTATGCTATAAATTGGTTATGTGGAAATGAAAAAGAAAGCCTGTTCAGAACTGTGTACATGTGAAATGTAAAAATTTCACCATGTGAAGAGTTTTCCAGTGTTCTTGTTTGTTAATACTGGGTTTGTGCCAGTATTGGTAAATTAAAGCTGTAAAAACAGCTTCAACAAATCAGATCATCCTGTGTTTCATTCTTAATGTTTGTGTATATGGTGCTGCGCTTTTCTATTCCTTTCATTCCTGCTGGTACCGTTGTCGAGCAGGTAACAAAAACCAAAAACAACTCGAACCAAAAATGTTTTGGCAGCAAAACTTTGTGTATGTAGTGGTAAAATGCTTTTAGTGTCACTTCAGACATGGACAACAAGGAAAAATAAGCCAAGCATACATGTGAACAAGTAATGGAAGCTTGTAGGGCAGTGACAACAGCAGGTAGCATTAACATCAGCCAGTGACTCAAGGCCACACTCTTCTGTTTACTGCGAGCTATATTTCTGTTGTTTTGTTTTAGGTCCTTCTGTCTAGGGTTGCACGGTATACCGGTGCTGTGGTAGTATTGCGATACTGAAGCTTCAAAATAACGCCGATGAGACTGTATTTTTTAAACGGTAGCATCGTTACTACGCCAGTACCGTCAGTAATGGTGCGTGTGCAGCAGTTAATTCTTATTCTTATTTAATACTATTCTTACTAAAACGAGACATCTTGCTGCTTTTACATAATACATAAAGGTTATGGACACTTCACTTAACCTAAATGAACCAAAGTGAGCTACAAAGTGAGCTAACATTACTCTAACCGCTGTGTCTAAATACTAAAATCAGGGTTCGTACAACGAATCAGGGTTCGTTGAATTTGGCCTCTTCCTCCTCCTCCCGATCCTCTTCTTCCCGCTCCTCCTCCTCCCGCTCCTTCTGCTCTTCCCGCTCCTCCTCCTCCCGCTCCTCCTCTTCCCGTTCCTTCTGCTCTTACCGCTCCTCCTCCTCCCAATCCTTCTCCTTCTCCTCCTGCTCCTTCTCCTCCAACTCTTTCTCTTCCTGCTCCTCCTCCTCCTCTTGCTCCTCCTCTTCCCGCTCCTTCAGCTCTTCCAGCCCCTCCTCTTCCCGCTCCTTCTCCTCCCGATTCTTCTGCTCCTTCTCCTCCCACTCCTCCTTCTCCCGATCCTTCTGCTTTTCCCGCTCCTCCTTGTCCCGCTCTTTCCCTTCCCGATCCTTCTCCTCCCAATCCTTCTCCTCCCGATCCTTTTGCTCCTTCTCCTCCTCTTCCTGCTCCTTCTCCTTCCGATTCTTCTGCTCCTTCTCCTCCTGCTCCTTCTCCTCCCACTCCTCCTTCTCCTTCTCTTCCTGCTGCTCCTCCTCCTCCTCTTCCCGATCCTCCTCCTGCTCCTTCTCCTCCCGCTCTTTCTCCTCCTGCTATTCACTCACTCATTTTGACAGAGTCAGCTCCGTTCCACTTCTCAGACTCCTTTTTTTCCCTTCAAAAAAACACCTAGTGACAAATCTAGCAACATTTTGGACAAACCTTAGCTACTTTCCATAGAAGAGCATGGCCAGTACTGCCCCGTGAGCACAAGGTGCTTTCTCCCCAGACACACCGCCCTCTGCAGCCACTCTGTTCAATGAGGAGCCCAGAGGAGCAGCACATTCATTCACTAACTTTCTCTCTGAGTGATGACTCTACATGTAAATGTAGCCGAAATCACAGCACAGGCGTTGTCTTTAACTTATGTGTATAGTCGTTTTGCCAGAGGACGTCGTGGTTATAAATCAGGAGTTTAGCAGTGCAGAGCAGCAGCTGGGAAATGGCTTGGAAGTAACTGATGGTTAATATGTAGTCTCTGAATGGGCCGCATTTCAATCACTATTTCATACTCAATCCGTCGTCTGACAACATGACAATATCTCTTGTATAGTCCTCAGAAACAAAAAAAATTGTGCGTCCCTGAAAGTCTTGGAATTTCATTATGAAGCACCTGAACCCTATAAAATTGGCCGTGTTTGCTTATGAGTTCATGTCCAAATTCAGTTATTTATTCCTAACATTGTGTTCATTCTTAGTACTCTCAGGACAATTTCCATTTGCATGACTTCACTGCTCGAGGGAACTGTAGATGAAATGTGGCACATTGAATTATTTGCTGGTTAAATTGTATGATTGCTCTTGAGTTTTTCCAACAGCCAATTATTCGTGCTCATTAATAATGTATTGGGATAAAAATCTGGTCTGTCTTGTTTTCGTTTATACTGTATCTATGTATTTCTGTACATATGGTTCACTTTGTAGATATGAATTATGAATGAACACAATATTGCGTGGTATCGTGACACTTCAGGTGGTACAGTATCGTACGATATGTTTATGGTGTCGTGACAACCCTAATGTCCTCTCGTAAGGTTCACAGTAGAATGCACAAATGTCCTGTCCTCAAGAACGTTTAACTAATGACATAAACAAGCAGGTCCTGTTTTCTCTAAATGTATTAGCCATTTTACATGCATTTTATTTTTATGACCTCCATGAAAATGTTTCTCTATCATTGCTTTCCAGCGTAAAAGGCTTGCAGCAAATTACCCGAACAACCCCCTCTTCCTATCAGCCAGAGGTAAAACTCATTTCTCTTCCCATCAACACAACAGCTGGGGCAGAGCTCACAAAATTACATTTGAAGAGGCACGCTCATGAACTGTGTTCACACACACACACACACACACACACAGAATAACATGCTACCAAGCTAGACAAATAGGATCTGAGCTCGTGTAATGCAGAATGAATATCAAAGACTCAAAAACATGTACGTGCAGGTCTGCAGTGCCATTTTAGTCAGATATCAAATGAGTTGTTCATGCTTTTCATCAAGCCCATAGTGTAGTACAGATCACAGTGTACTATGGGTATGTGATTTGTGTTTCCTAAGGCAGTGTGTGTGTGTGTGTCTCTCTCTCTCTCACACACACACACACACACACACACACATTACCCCCTGTTGCACTGTTCATTTTTGTGTTTTACACTCAAGTCCTGAATCCCTAATTATCAAGGCCTTCATCAAACACCTAGCTCTTCTTGAATGATGGAGAGCATGAAGGTGTTTGCATTGCCATGGACAGTACAAAGAGAATACACTATAATCATACATCTCTATACTCCATATTAGATCTGTCCATATTAGATAGGTGTAACTTTAAAACTGCACCTAATCGCAGTGTGACTGAAGGTTTACAACTGAAAGATCTTTTGAGCAGGAGAACAGGCTTCTGTACCCAGGAAACTCTCCCACACAAACTCACTTAAACATGCTCTGTTGTTAAAACGCACCAGCGACAGTGCTATAAAAAGAAGTGCCTCAAGCTTTATTTCTGTGTGCTCAGCTTTGTTGCATGGCTATAATTGTAATCTAACCCATGAATAACCCTGTCTTTTCACTCGGCAAGCTACTAACGTATTCTCTGCTTCCTATTCACACGCCAGACTCTGAGGATCTGTGTTGGAAGGTATGTAGCTACTCTTGAGATTCTGTATGTAGAGAAGGAGGGGCCACAGGCTTTTTGCCAGGAACTGTTACTCGCTGTTTATTGTTCCTAAAAGTGTCAAATAAGTAATGCTGTAGTGTGTAGATTAGGGCTACCGTGTACATAGTCAGATGTCCAAAAATGCATCTCACTTTGAATCACGTACAAATGTTATGTATTTAAATGCATTCAAAATGTTAATAAGCATGTCATTTTATACTGACATAGAGAGAAATGTCAATAACGTTACCCTATGTGTTTCTGTCACGAGCTACACTCACTGTCCACTTTATTAGGAACACGCCTGCCTGCTCATTTATGCGGTTATCCAGCCTATCAAGTGGCAGCAGTGCAGTGCATAAAGTCTGCAGGTCAAGAGCTTCAGTGAATGTTCACATCCAACATCAGAATGAGGAGGAACTGTGCTCTCATTGACTTTGACTATGGCAAGTTTGTTGATGCCAAACCAAGTGATGTTTTACCCATCCTAAACTGTCCTGTTTCAGTGAACTGTACCCTCCGATTCCTGATCTTTTGGCTGACAGGAGTGGAAATTGATGAAACCGGGTGCTGCTGTAGCCCGTGCACCCCCTGTTGTGCTTTCTGGGATGCTTTTCTCTCTGCCACAGCTGTAAAGCGTGGTCTATTTGAGTTACTCTAGCGTCTATTGTGCATGAAAATCCCAGCTCAGCAATACTCAAACCAGCCTGTCTGGCCACAAAAACCATGCCATTCTGATGTCTGATGAACATTACCTGAAGCTGTTGACCTGTGTCTGCATGATTTGATGCATTGCACTGCTGCTGCATGATTGGCTGATTGGATAATTGCTCGAATAAGCAGGTTGTACAGGTTTTCCTAATAAAATGTCAATGAGTGTATGCAATGTGAAAAGTTTGTTACTTTAACAATTTGTCATAAAATATTGTAAAGGAGTATTTATTTGCTTACTCGGTTGTTCATGTTGCTGATATTTGGCTTGTTTTCTTACACTACCATGATCCATATAAAATCCCCCATCTTCAACTTCACCGTTTGTCTGTTGTACTGATGTGGTGTGCTTTATGCCCAGTAGAAGATGGAGATCGATGAAAATGTTGTCAGCTACACACACATTATTATATCGCTTTAAACGTTTACATTTAAATAAAAAAAAGAATTTGAATATTACTGGAATTGTGAATTTTATTCATATACAGTCCTGTATACCATGGGCTGATTCTAAAATACCAGCTAACAGAATGTAACTTAATATGCAGTTTGATTCCCTTCTCTTCTTGTATAACGATGTGAATCAGTTCAATGAGGAAGTGCGTGTATCTGACAGAACTGTTAGATCTGACGTGCAGAAACGTTCCTTTGAATGTTAGAGCTCAGATTAAAAGATTCAATCAAAGTCACGTCAGGATAAAATGGAACCTCGCTTTCCTTTCAAATCAGCCATCACTGCTGTTACTTTTCTGCCAATACACTGACGTAATATCGACGTACAGAGCAGGATATTGATTACAGGGCTGTAAAGTCTGACTTGTTGTGTGCATGGTTGCTGCAGGAGGAGCTGGAGCATGATGACCATTGTGCTGTGTGCAAAGAGGAAGGGAATCTTCAGCAGTGCCATAGTTGCACTCGCGCTTACCACCTAGACTGCTTACACCCTCCACTCAAATCCCCACCCAAGGGCATGTGGATGTGCCCTAAGTGCCAGAAGAAGGTCAGTCACTCAGAACATTCAACACATGAATATGGGTTGTTATGGCAACGAGTGATGTTTAACAGCAATGCGCATGAATTTGAAGGGTTTCTTTGTCTTTCTCTTTTGAAGGTTCTGAATAAAGAAAACTTGTCTTGGCCACATAATTTTGTTCAGTCTTATGTCACACACAAAACAGGTACAGTCCTCTACATATGCATTAATGCGCTACATACAGTACATGCTGTGTGTGTGTGTGTGTGTAGCTGAGGATGTGTAATGCATGTTTATCTGTGCATGTGTTTAGTGAGAGAGGAGGAGAAGAGAAGATTGATGAGGAGGAACAGTGAGCTGAAGAAAGAGTGTGCACACTTGAAAGAAGAAGACCAGAGACTCAACAAATCACTCTTGGTACAGTTCATGTTCGTCTGCTTAAACACTGCTGAGGAACAGAAGCCATACATGTTTTACTGGGACACGCAGAGGCAAAGAATTTTTGTTTATAACTATTAGAAATTTAACGGTAAGAGGAACTAACTTGTCTCAAAGAGATTCCACAATATTAAATGTAACTAGAAATATATCAGTATAAATCTATTTTAAATAAATATATATATTTTGAAAAGCTTTAAACATTGTCAAATTGGTGTGTAAGAAGAATAAAACACTTTGGGCTGTGCTGTTATAGCAGTGGTCCCCAACCCTGTTCCACTAATCCACCTTCCTGAATTTAGATTCAGGAAGGTGGATTTCGGTTGGAGATGAAACCTCCAGGAAGGTAGATCTCCGGGAACAGGGTCAACTTTGGGGCGGTACTTGATCTCCCCCCCATAACAGTAAACACCATCATGTTTTATTCCTACATTTTATGTCTCTGTATATGACCTGTCAGACAATGGGTGCTGGCAGTGTTTAAATAATTTTTGTGTAAGGTTGTGCTTGGGTGTGTACTTTGGAGCACAGCCCAAAATGAGTATAATGAGTGCACTACAATGGGTGTATAAAGTGTTACTTGATTACTACCCTTAGACTATGCACTTAGACATGGTCTACGAAGACCCTTTTTGTGTTTAGTCTTCATAAAGCCTACTTTATCCTACAACATGCTATATTACCATGCTGGTCCCAGCTAGCCAAGTCAAGTTGAAGTTTTAAAATATTAACTGCGGGTTTATTTATTTAAAACAAACAAACAAACAAACAACAGGTAATACACATGAACTGTTAAAACATGAACAGTCTATCATTATAACTTGTTTGTTATTTAAACCAGTGATTGCATGGATAAGAGTTGTTCTGATTGTTGTTCTGATTTGTACAGTTGTTGTTACCAAGTAAGCATAATGATCTGTAATCTGTGAAAAGGCACGGATGTGTTTACAAATAAATCGGAACTTTCGAAACATGACTGACACAGCGAGGGGGTTGTGGACACACCGTAGCAACCAAAAGGTGTGGACAGGTGTCTTGAGATTGTAGCCAGACGATAACGATACGAGACGTGTGCAGCCACATCTTAAACAAAGTGTTGAATATGGTGTGAGGTCGTGACCATTGAGTGCTGGAAGACTAACCTGCATGTGTCCCTACAGAAATGCAGAGACGTAAAGGAACGTCTGCTGAGTCAGCAGAGGGAGACTCAGGCGTCTCTGGAGCGTCTCCGAGCCCTAATCCGCCTCATCCAGCGTGATCACATGATCCAGGTCACCATGACGGCCACCACCACCACTTCAGGGGGTGCAGCACTGCTCTCTTTGCCCTGGATCAAACCAAACTCCACCAGCAGCACGAGCAGCTCCACAGCACCCCCTGCAGGGCCCTCCACACTGCTGCACAAGAGTGTGCTGCACTCCCAGGGCAACAACTGAACCCATTGCAGGCAAAAACACTTTATTCATAACAACATACGTGCATTTCTTTTACCACACGGCACTTCCCGAGCTTAACGAGAGATACTCACAATGGAAGCTGGAGAGTGAAATCTGGCCAATGTGGGTTCCCCCCCAAGAGCTGTATTGTCTTAAGGAAAAAAAAAAAATCTAAAACAAACTATAAAGGAAAAAAAAAATCTAATCAATACTAACTACAGTATATTCTTAAGTCAATTCATGAGTATTTTTTAAACCCAACACCTACAGTGCTTAAGAGATTTTTTTTAAAAAAACTTTTTGTTTTTAATTTACTAAATGTTCTTGGCCTTAATGTATTCATGACAAAAGAGCAGATAACCGTGCCGTCATGAATACGGAAATTGAGTATTTTATGCGGCTAAAGCCTTTTTTTTTTTTAAATTACAACTTTCTTTTTTAAAGGGAGGGGGGGATACTTGTTCTACATATAGCGAGAGAGAACATTAGAGTAGCGGTAGTTAAACGAGACATACGAGACAGAGAGGACTGTACAGTGATCTATCAGAGCAGGAAAATAAATTGTTCTCATTCTCCTAAGAACAACAATCGCCATAATAATTCAGGTGAAAAGGAGATGGGAAAATGGTTTTCATTGTGTATGTACTTACAAGCATATGAGCCTTCAAACAAATACAAAAGAAAAAAAAAAAAAAAGGAGAATAACTTTTTTTTTCAGTATTAATAGAGTTGAGATAAAGGAACAAAGTATTTAAGATGACTACAAAATTTAGCATTTCTAGTGGAGAATTTAGTATTTTCATGCGGATGCCTGTTCATAATTGTGAATTGAAGTATTGGAGAGAGGGGGTTGTTGTACATATGTTGTATTGTTATAACAGGTCCTTCTGATTTTTCTTCTGTATTGTTACTCC